>NC_134554.1:38007139-38222880 GCF_025594145.1 Primulina tabacum
ATTAATGCGCAGTTTCTCGAAGACAACCGACTGATCAATTTGAACTGATCAGTTACTAATAGCAAACTGAATTACGCAGAAAACTGATTGATCAGTTACTACAATCAGTTGTAAGCTTATCAGCTGTATTCTATCAGCTGATCATTCAGCTATATACGTCATCAGTTAAGGAAAAAGGACGTTCAACTAACAACTACACAAAAGCTGACTGCAACAAGTAGTGGGATAGCCGCATGTCAGAAAAGTTGCAGTGTACGATTGTCAGAAGAATGTTGACGTGGCAAAAAACGGATCTAAAGTTTCAAATCGGATTTAATATTACCGTTGGAGGCAAAGCCTATAAATAGCAGAGAAGAGCAGCTGAGAAATACATAACACTTTGAATCTCAACTCTGAATATGAATCAACCAAATTGATATACCGTTACTCTGCTGAAATCTTTGCTCACTCTTATTGTATACATTCATAGCATTCAAGGCTATACTTTGAGCTTACAAGCACAAACCATTACTCTTATAATACTTGATCTTGAAGAGATCAGTTGTGCTAAGTTATTTCAGTCCAGTTAGTACTGTAAATTGTTTTGTAACTAAGAGTTTCAGTTTGCATTGTTAAGTCCATAACTGAAGTGGGTCTGTACAACTGTTCGTATCGATCAAAGTCTTTTAGTGAATATCCTATCCTTGTGATAAAAGGGGTGATGTAGGAGTGTTTGAAATTTCTGAACATCCATAAAAACTTGCGTCTTCTTTTTAGTTTTTATTCTATCTATCAGTCAGTTTATTTCCACACTTTTATTGTTAACTGATTGATATTGACTTACAAGATTCCCGAGTATCAGTTTATCACTAAACTGACTCACCAGTCGAAAAAGTTGTGAAAATTGAGAGTGTTTATTCAACCCCTTCCCTTCAAAACACTCTTCCACCCTTAACCGGTCCTATCAAGTGGTATCATAGCAGTTGAATCTTGTTCCTGAATATTCCAATATACAAACTGATTACCACGTCATCAGTCAACAAAATTTCAATATTCTTAGAGAAGATTTCGATGATTGGAAAATCACAATGCAGGCTCATCTAGCTGCACAAGACGATGACATGTGGTACGTTATTACAGACGGACCCATGAAAATATTGAAAGCAAACACTGATGTTGCCATAACTGATGGGGCACCACACCGCATTGAAAAACCCCGAGATGAATGGACAGCTGAAGACAAGAGAAAAGCCAACTTGGACAACGTGGCTAAAGATATTTTGTAAAAGACACTGAATAAAGTCACCTTCAGCAAAATAAAATGTGCAAAACTGCTAAGAAAATTTGGGAGAAACTGATTCAGCTCTGCAAAGGCAATGAACAAACCAAGGAGAATAAGCTATCTGTTGCTGTTCAAAAATTCGACAATATCAAGATGAAGATCGGAGATCCATGCATGAATATGATGAAAGGATCAGCAGCATAGTAAACAAACTGAATGCACTCGGAAATGTGTATTCAAATAAAGAGGTAGCACTGAAAGTAGTCAGATGTCTTCACCAGGAATGAGATGTTAAGATTATGGCAATGCGAGAATCAAAGGACCTGAACAAGGTAGAACTTCATGATTTATTTGCTGATTTAAAAGCCTACGAGTTTGAGTTGTAAATCAGAGAAGGGGAACCTTCTATACCAGCTGCTACAACTGCCCCTGACTGGTGTCAAATTGGAACCAACTGGTTCAGTTGACAAATCTGCTGATAGTTAATTAATGATGCTATGTCATTATTTGTCAAAGGTTTGGAAGATTTATGAGAAGAAATCAAGGAAACTTCCAAATACAATATCAAAGAAATAATTCCAAGGAATGAACCTAATACTTGCTACAAACTGTGGCAAAACTGGTCATTTTATTGCTGACTGTTCTAAGACAAGAAGGACAGTCGTATGCTCAACTGAAAAGGGAAAGAAATCTTATGAGCACAAGAGAAGAACTAAGGATGACAAGAAATCATACAGAAAGAGAGCATGAAGTGTTTCAAGCAGAGGGAAAGCAAGTCCAAAATGGGCAGAAATCTGACAGTGATAATTCAGAATCTGAAAGCTTGAGCTGCTCAGTGATGATGATGACGAGGTCAAGTGTCTAATGGCTAATGACACAGAACTAGAGTCAACCAGTCACCAGGTATTTGACTTTAGTTTAACTGATCTTCACACGATATGAACTTTTTCTACATTTCATGCCTGGTCAATGAGTATCACAAGCTTGCCCATATTTTAAGAATCCAGAACAAGCTAATTGATCCCACGATAAAACTGAAACTGATGAATCAATTGATTTGTTGAGTCTTTAAATGAGAGATTGCTGAGTGGAATGCTGAAAGAAGCAAGAATCAATCTATGATTCAGCAGTTAATGCTTGAGAATTCAAAGCAAACTGAGCTTATTAAGGCATGAAATAAATCATAGCTGTGCCACTAGCTGAAATACAAGATAAGCAAAAAATCAGTTACTGATAAAATTGGTTTAGGGTTTGGCAACCAAGATGAAACTTTCACCAGTGATACTCAGCAAATACTGAACATGAACAAAGGGAAATATATTCACTTTATAAAATCAATTGTGGTAAAAGAACTACCAGAGCCAAGTAAACTAGTTGTACAGCCTATTGAAAATAAGAACAAGGCTAGAAGGTATGGTATTGATTATAGCCCAAAAATTTCAACTGACCCACAAAGTCAGTCACCAAAAGGTTCAGAAATAAATACCTGAACTATTCAAATAACTACTCCAATTACTATAACAGCAAGCCAGTTCAGAAAAGATATCGGCTGAACAACCAGTTGAAAAAGACTAAAGCTCATATTGCTTTATCTGCACACTACACATCAATCAACACACACAAGCCGATAAAAACTATCTGGAACATATCAACTGGAAAGTCAGTTAGACTAGTCCAAGTCTGGGTTCCTAAAGAACTGATTAGTTTAGGACCAAATAGATGTGGGTACAAAGATCATATATTTTGTGTGATTGCAGGTGACATGTACAAACAAAGAATCCATCTGGTATCTGGACAGTGGTTGCTCGCGTCATATGACAGGGGATGCAAGTTTGTTACCCCAACTGATCAAATACACTTGTCCAAACATCAGTTTTGGAGACAAATCCAAAGGTAAAATCGTGGGTAAGGGTAAGCTTATCCATGAAAATTTTACTATCAATGATGTTTTACTAGTTGAGAATTTGAAGTATAACTTGATTAGCATCAGTCAGTTATGCGACAATAAATTCTCAGTTCAGTTCGACAGACACACTTGCTCAGTTAGAGACTCAACTGAGGAGGTCATCCTATTTGGTAATCGTTATGGGAATACCTACAAGTCAGTTGGACTGATCAACCTTATGCACCAGTTTGTTTTATAGCCTCCAAATCTTCTAAAAACTGGTTGTAGCATACGAGGTCAAACCACCTAAACTTTAAATCTATTGCCTATCTGAGTAACCATGATCTTGTAACTGGTTTGCCCAAAATAGATTTTTCAAAAGATAAAATTTGTTCAGCATGTCAGTTTGGTAAGCAAGTAAGATCTTCATTTAAAAACAAAAGTTGTAAAACATCTTCCCGATGCTTAAAACTGCTACATATAGATCTTTTTGGTCCTATACCAGTCATGAGCTTAGGGGAAATGAAATACACTTTAGTAGTTGTCGATGATTTTTCAAGATTTACTTGGGTTATCTTTCTTAAATACAAATACCAAACTGCTGCACAACTGATTAAGCTTTTCAAAAGATTATTAAATGAAAAATCAGTTGGGATCGATCGAATAAGGTATGATCGAGAGACTGAATTCATCAATCAAAATCTTTCACAATTTTTATAAAATACTGGGATCAAGCATGAGCTCTTAGCAGCAAGAACTCCTCAATAAAATAGTGTAGCTGAGAGAAGAAGCTGAACCCTTAAAGAAGCTGCTAGAACAATGCTTGCTGATTCTGGTATTTCTCAGAGATTTTGGGCAGAATCAGTAAACACTGCATGTTACACTAAGAACAGATCAATGATTAATAAGAATCATTTGAAAACACCGTATGAGATCTGGCATGGACGCAAAAGCGTGGTTTCTTATTTCAAAATATTCGGCTGCAGATGTTTTATTCTTTATAATAACAAAAATCATTTAAAAGCTTTTGATGCTAAATCTGTAAAGGTAATATTTCTTGGGCATCCATCAGTTAGTAAAGCTTACAGAGTTTTTAACAAATGCACTTTGAATGTAGAAGTGTCTATTCATGTTGTATTTGATGAATCTGTACTAACCAATATGCCAACTGATCCAGTTGAGCTAGTTGATCGCTTTACAGATATTAGTTTGGAGGATGATAATGAAGAGGATAATCACTTTAATCGAAATATCCTTCAAACACCAGAACCAGAAGTGCTGGATCAATCAGTTGAACAAGAAACTGTTATTGATAATCAGTTGGTGGAGCAAAATGATAATACTCAGTTACCAACTGATACAACATCAACTGAAAGTGAAGAAAATATTCAGTTGCCAACCGAAGCAGTTGCTGAGATGGATGCAACAAATGCTGAGTACAGATGGAAGTAATCACATCCACCAGAATTGATGATAGGTAAACCATCTGATCCGGTAAGAACTCAGAATAAAATGTTTAATTTATTTATTAATTCAGCTTTCGTCCCAACTGGAACCTAAGAAAACTGATGAAGCTCTTGCTGATCTTAACTGGATAAATGCCATGCAAGAAGAACTAAATCAGTTTACCCATAACAATGTTTGGAACTTAGTTCCAAGACCAGATTCTAAAACTATTATAGGTACAAAGTGGGTATATAGAAACAAATTGAACAAAGATGGTTCAGTTGTGCGCAACAAAGCGAGGCTTGTAGCACAAAGATATAGGCAAGAAGAATGAATAAATTATGATTAAACTTATGCACCAGTTGCAAGACTGAAATAATCAAAATGTTCCTTGCTTATGCCTCATTCATGAATTTTAAAGTCTACCAAATGTACGTGAAGAGCGCATTTCTGAACGGTCTGTTGCAGGAATAAGTATATGTTGAACAACCACCAGGTTTTGTTAATCACTCTCTTTCTGATCATGTTTATCATTTGAACAAAGCCTTATATGGTCTTAAAAAAGCTCCAAGAGCTTGGTATGAAACCCTTTCCAAATTCCTGACTGATCATGATTTTACTGTTGGATCAGTTGATAAGACTCTGTTCAAATTTTCAAAGAATGATCACATTTTAATTGTGCATATATATGTTGATGATATTATTTTGGGTCAACTAACCCCAAATTATATGATAAATTTTCCAAGTTAATGCAGGAAAAAATTCGAGTTGAGTATGATGGGTGAACGACATTTTTCCTCGGTCTGCAAGTGAAGCAACTGGAAACTGGTATTTTTATTAGTCAGACTAAATATAATAAGGAATTTCTTACGAAATTTGGCATGGAAACATGTTCAGCTGCAAGTACTCCCTTGAGTTCATAAATCAAACTAGACAATGATCAAGGAGGAATATCAGTTGAGACGACACGTTACAGAGGTCTAATAGGTTCATTATTGTACCTAACTGCTAGTCATCCTGATATTGTATTTGTTGTTTGTATGTGTGCTAGATTTCAGGCAGATTCTAAGCAATCGCATTTTTCAGCTGCAAAACGCATTTTAAAATATCTTAAAGGCACACAAAATGTGGGCTTATGGTATGCTAAGGATTCTTCTTTTAATTTAGTTGGATATTCAGATTCAGATTATGCAGGATGTAAGCTAGATTGTAAAAGCACCAGTGGATCATGTCAGTTTCTAGGAGACATACTGATTTCATGGTTCAACAAGAAGCAAACATCCATAGCAACTTCCACAACTGAAGCAGAATACTTGCTGCTGGAAACTGCTGTGCACAACTGATCTGGATTCAGCGACAACTGAAAGACTATTGAGTCATTGCAAAAGAATCACCAATATTTTGTGATAATACAAGCACGATTGCAATTACTTACAATCCAATTCTTCATTCTAGGACCAAGCATATGGATGTCAGGCATCACTCATCAGAGATCATGCTCTGAAGAAAGCAATAAGACTGGAATACATATCAACTGAACAACAAGCAGCTGACATCTTCACCAAACCTCTACCAGAGACTAAGTTTTCTCATTTTCGCAATATTCTTGGTTTAATTGATTTGTCTTAATTATATCAATGATATTATTGTTATGTTAGTTTTTGCTAATTTTTATTCAATTAGTCAAATATCAGTTATTAACTATTCAGTTAGTTAAATGTCAGTTATTAACTGCTCAGTTAGTCTTTATCAGTTAGTTAACTATTTGTCAACTAATATCAGTTCCTATGCAGATAAGGAAAGAACAATGAATGGAAACAACTATTTTATTGATAAAATCTTTCACATATTACACGATTCAGTTATCTTTCTAAGGAATCTTGCCAAGAGAACATCCAATCAGACAATGCTTTACAGGAAATTCTTCGGTAGTCTTCCGAAAAGATAATCTTCTCCAGTGATCTCTGCTCCTACATCAGCATTAACTTCAACAGACCTTCATCAGTATCAAGATCTGCAGTGTAGATCCCCATTGATACGTTTCTTATAATTTATCTCAGTTTCCCTCTGTTTATCAGCAGGAACCAACCCATCTCGCTGAATAGCCTGGAGGTCTTGAATTTAGTCCAAGTGGACATGACCTTCTCAAGGACATACCTCTCCATTGATTCTTTCTGTCTCTCCAAACGGAAAAAGTGTTGCTGGAGAAGGAGGGTTGTTGGAACTGCTTTCTCTATCCATCTATGTTTTATTGCCATTGTTATCATCTAATGACAGTGGTCTTATTTATAGACAATTCTTAAAGAGACAAGAAGAAGACGAAGAGACACCAGTTCACAGAAAGGCCTTAATTGATCCAGACTAAGCTTCTCTTATCCTTTCTTTTATTAATATGTATCTATTGAGGGGGAATATTGAATCTAGAAGGTTAACTGAGAAGACAATAGTTAGTTGGTCTTCAACTAAAATGACTCAGCTTACAACTGATCACTCATTTGCTGTCCTAACTGATCTTCTCCAATAAGTTAACAAATAAATCGATAAATATTCCGTAAAAAGTGATGTGACTGATAATTACGCATTTAATGCATGTCTTTCAATGAATAGTATTTTAAAACGTGGCTCCACGTAGTCCATTGAAATTCTACACACGTTTTCATCATACGTACACTCGATTTTATTCAATTTATTTTGGACTGACACGTGTCCATAAATTTGAACAGTCACATACATACGTACTTATCCCCGCCTCACTTCAGTTTTTCTTTTACGCGCATTTCAGTTTACAGAGCAAATAAATACACATAACTTTCTCTCTCACATATAACCAATTCTTCAGCAATGGCAAATCAAGTTCCGACATACATATTGAATGCAATGTCAATCGACTTTGATTCAGTCATGACTGTCCAGGACGAGGACATCAAGAAAATGTTTCTCAAACTAGAGACTGATGGATTCAAGACATTTCTGGGACTTTCTTCCCAAGAAATCTATCCAAAACAAATTCAAGATCTCTATGCAAATGGATTCATTTCCGCTGACGGCAACATCTCTACTACCGTCAACAATCAATTGCTGATAATAGAAGAAGACTCCTTCAGCAACTTCTTTCAACTGCCAACTGATGGTCTGGCCAATATCTTTGATATGAAAACTTCTTATGTAGAGGAGATGCAGACTCTCCTATTAGCTGATGGACGGAAAATCAAAGTTTCGGATCCCCAAAAAGGTACTCAAGCCAGAAATCCAGTTGCTGGCTGACATCGTGGCCAAAGGGCTAGTTGCCAAAGTTGGATATTTTGCTGCTCTCACTCTAGAGAAATTTCAAGTCGTGACTGCTATCATGGCTGGAAAAATACTGAATTGGAAATGTATGATCTTCACCCTTCTTAAAAACATGTTTCAGTCTTCAAAACAATCAAAAAGCTTTGCGGTGCTGCTCAACTATCTACTGAAAAGCAAGGGCTTGGTGGGTGATTCATCTGAGAGGTCATCCAAGTTCAAGATATTCAATGACAAGAGTGGTCAGCTGCCAAAGCTCAGGCTGGACATTTCTCCTGAAAAATTTATTAAGGTGAAAAAGGAGATTGGGACGAAGGAGGCTCACAAGCTAGTGAAGAAAGCCAAGAAGACAGATCAAAAGATGACAATTAAACGAAAACTGATTGTCTGTAAAACTGACTCTGAAAAGACTCCTTCTCCTAAGATCGCCAAGAAGCCTAGAACTCTGAAGACAAAACCAGTAATCATTGTGGGCACCATCCCAACTGAGAGGCTGTTACTATCTGGAGCTGAACAGCTGATCCAGGCTACTCTGTTGCTGACAATATCAGTTAAAACTTTAATTGAAGAGCAGTTACCTCCACCTGCTGCTCTTCTCTAGAAGACTATCACCGAATCTGGTGATAAGAAGAAACCTGCTGGAGCTAAAGCTCCACTAATCACTATCTCTGGCCCAACTTCATTGCCATTTGCCAGACCCAAAGGGATAGTGATTAGAGAAATGATTGATGCAACCATATCAGGACTGAATATTCCTCATATCCTGACTGAGTCAAAGGGCAAGGAAAAGATGACAGAAGAGCCCAGACTCACAAACACAATCCAAACCCATATTGACCTCATCTGGAAAGAGGTCAATGAATTTTCTGAGACTAAGCTTAATCTTATTATGAATGGGTAAGGTTTAGGACTGAAGTATTTGCCAGGCAACTGAAAAGGAAATCAGTTTTGAAGAAGTTTATTGCTCTGGAAACCATAGTCCTAAAAATGGTCAAAGCAGCTTCAGTGGTTCAAGCGTTGCAGAGGAAGAAGTACTTCTTTGATCAAGTACGAGAAAAGAAAAGACAAATGGTTGTTCAGCTACGCTAAAACTATGATCCTACTAGTCCAACTGCCTTTATGTTAGAGTAAATGCCCATGGAGCCAAGTGTTGGCCGATGGTTCATGTTGAAACTCTATGTATAAACAATCTTTATTTTAATAATATTTGAAATTATTTTTTTGGCACATCTTTATCTGTATACCCATGCTAGTTGCATAGATAAAGTCCTTGAATATACAAATAGTAGAAAGAATATGAGATGCTCATATGATGAGTATCATGAAACTCATATTTGGTATACTGTATATTCTAAACAGTTCCTAGTCGATTCAGCCGCCGCTAAGAAGGATATAGGCCGCTCGAGTTTGAGACTAGTATCTGCGATGTGAGTACCATGTTTCATTGGTAGGGGACATTGTGATATCCGAGCATGCAGATAGGTGCTCATTGTAGAGTGCACTGAACAACCCTCCATAAAGGATTTTCTAAGTGGTTCTCATTTATCGAGTGTAAACGTCCTAGTTTATGATTATACACCATTAGTCCTTATGACCCGGGACAACATTGAGACTCTATATGCTAGAATTGCACTTTGGCTTATTTACTGACTCTCATGGGGTCATCAGGTGGCAAGGTTGAGTGTTTTATCGAATCATATAGGAGTCGATGCATTGTAGTTGGGGATTCACCACTTATCTTCGGGTATGGATATCCTATGTGATCTCATGTGTATGTAGTTTGAAATCTCTGATCAGTGTGTTGGTGGTAATTATGAAAGGGGTTTCATAGATTACACCATTGATTCAACTACGACATGACACATAGTATCGATTCATTGACAGTTCTCGATATACCAAAATTTGTCGAATCGATCGGGATATATGAGATGAAGGGGCCGTACTGTACGCTAACCATAATAGATTGGTTCTTGCAGGCACTATCATTTGATACCTAGGGAATCATGTAAGCGATGGTGCTAGGCGTTTAACATGATTGGTTGGGTGTTATCAGACTTGAGTTCTGACGTTCTTATTATCAAGGAGTTGATAAGTAAGAATGAAGCATTTGGGGTATGCTCATATAAGGACATTTTTAGTCCCGAATCACATAAAGATGTGAACCCACGGCTAGTTGTATCATTGAATCATTGAGGGCCACACAAGTACTAGCTTTCTAGATCCCGTTGAGAAGAAAAAATAGTTCAATGTGTTGAACAGCTTATAAAGAAGTTTATAAGCGCTTACAAAAATAGAAGTATGACTTCTATAAGAGGATAATGGGGAATGTGACTTTTAATTTGTGGAAGTGTTCCTAAATTAAAAGTTGGCCAAATAAATAATGTATTTGAAAATTGTGATTTTCATAAACATTATTATGGACTAAATTAAATTAAATTCAAGTGTTGAATTAATTAAACACTAGTGTACCTAGTAGAGTCCAAATAATTAAATTAATTCATGTGTTGAATTAATTAAATAACATTGGGCCTTGTAGAGCACAATTAGAAATAATTATTCAACTAGTGGGCTTGAGTAAAATCAAGTAAAGTTTAAATAGTCTCAAATTTGTTTGAGATATTTAAATAAAAGTCTATGGTCCTTGTAATTATTACAAGCCCAAACAAATTGTATGCTTGGAAGGTGAAAGGTTGAAGGCAATTTTTGAGTTAATGGCATGTCATGCACATGCAACTTTACACTTTAACCTTTTACACAACCAAGAAAAAGCCTTCTCTTCTCTCCATACTCAAGGTGGCCGAAATTTTTCTAATTTTCTCCGCTCTCATTTTGCTTCTTCAATTGTTGAGGAAAGCTTATCTTTCTCAAAGAAAATTCTCTAATTTTTCTAGTGCAAAATTAGAGGGGATCTTCCTAGTTGGTGGGGGGCTTAATTTTTGAGCAAGGAGTGCTCAAACGAGGCTTGTAGATTTGTCTACCTTTCAAGAGCCAAAGTTGTTTACAACTTGGTTGGAGCCATCATCAATTTTTTTGATTGATAGGTAAATTTTTAAACACCCTATGTATGACATTTTGTGTTTTATGTTATTTGCTACACATCATACTGATGTGTTCGATTTTTGCTTGTAAAATTTGATTTTTGAAACTTCCGTTGCGCATCCAGGCACCTTAACCGATCCCCTTTCATGTGGTAGCATGAGCTATGGCTACTATTTTTTGTAGAAAATACTTGATATTATATTAAGGTCAATTTCTAACCGCATGAGATAATTTGTTGCAACAAACCAAGGTCAAATTTTTTGGGCATTTTTGGGCAGCATGTTGTTGCCCATTTCGGGCAGCTCGGGCTGCCCGAGTGGCTGCCCATTTTGGGCAGAAAGGGCAGCCCCTCAGGCTGCCCGAACCCCCCCTTTTAAAATAAAAAAAATTTGGTCGGAATCTGGCGAGGGAGCTCCGGCAACGACGATGACGACTAGGGTTTCCAAAAGTGTTTTGGAATATCAAAGTGTCACGAGCCTTTAGTTGTTAGGCCATTAGATGGCTAACATAATTTGTGAAATTTAAATGAGCCAAAATATTTTTGGTGAAAAATATCTTATTTGGACCTTAAGTTTAAATCTACAAAAGTTGTACATATTTTCTCATAAAATAAATATTTGAAGTTTGACTTTAATTATTTATAGTAAATGGTGATTTACAAGAAACTCGGTTATAAATAAATTAATTAGAAAATAGACAAAAGAGTTTGTTTACTTTGTTGATTTAGTTTATAATCGTGGCGGTTAGTGATTGGATCAAGATATATAATATTAGATCAATTGATTATTGTGATAATTAATTGATGGTGTATGATATGTCATATTATGCATGAAGAATGATAAAAAACCCAAGCCCAATTTGCTAGGTGTATGCTAGGATATTTTGTGTTGAATGATTGTAATAATTATCAGTTTATTAGTGGGCTTGGTTTATGGCTCTTTCTCATCCCATGAGATGTATCCCTATTTGCCATGTATATTTATTTGTAAATATTAGCATAGTGGAAGATCAAGATTGGAAGATGGTGGCCTTGATGATTATGAAGATCAAAGACATGTAAATATTAGAGGCTTATGTAAAAGTTGCATTTGCATCCCATGCATTTCCCTAGGATTGGACCTAGGCCCGTGCTTAGCTCACACGGGCCATTACTTTTTAGGCAATTGATCATCCTTGTTTAGTTTACTGTTTATAATATATGCATGATATATAATAAATAATGAGTATGTGCGTTATTATTATTATAATAAAAAAGTTGCATGAATCCGGAAAATATACGATCAAACATGGCGAGCTTTTAAAAAAATTAATGATGAGACATTTCAAAATTTAAAACCCTCATTTTGAATAAGATTCAAAATTAATATCAAGCCCGAAAAGGGGAATTATAAAGGTGTTTATAACTTTCATGTCTTCCATGGACAATGGTGCATGATGAACGCTACCAGTGCTCGGGGCTCGGGGCTCGGCTCATATTATTGGTGGAGCCCCGGACACCGGAAAGCTGTGACATCTATTGACATGGTGATGTGAACTACGTGGAACTCTCATGCAACTTTACACTTTAACTTTTTACACAACCAAGAAAAAGCATTCCCTTCTCTCCATACTCAAGGTGGCTGGAATTTTTCTAATTTTCTCCCCTCCCATTTTGCTTATTCAATTGTTGAGGAAAGCTTATCATTCTCAAAGAAAATCCTCTAATTTTTCTAGTGCAAAATTAGAGGAGATCTTCCTAGTTGGTGGTGGGCTTAATTTTTGAGCAAAAAGTGCTCAAAGGAGGCTTGTAAATTTATCTACCTTTCAAGAGCCAAAGTTGTTTACAACTTGGTTGGAGCCATCATCAATCTTTTGTGATTGATAGGTAAATTTTTAAACACCCTATGTATGACATTTTGTATTTTATGTTATTTGCTACACATCATAGTGAGGGGCTCGATTTTTGCTTGTAAAATTTGATTTTTGAAACATCCATTGCGCATCCAGGCACCTTAACCGATCTCTTTTCAAGTGGTATCATCAGCTATGGTTACTATTTTGTGTAGCAAATACTTGATATTATATTGAGGTCAATTTCTAACCGCATGAGATAATTTGTTGCAACAAACCGAGGCCAAATTTTTGGGGCATTTTCGGGCAGCATGTTGCTGCCCGAGTGGCTGCCCATTTTGGGCAGCAAGGGTAGCCCGAGGGCTGCCCGAACCCCCCTTTTAAAATAAAAAAAATTTGTTGGTCGAAATCCGGCGACGGAGCTCCGGCAACGGCGATGACTACTAGGGTTTCCAAAAGTGTTTTGGAATATCAAAGTGTCATGGGCCTTGAGTTGTTGGGCCATTAGATGGCTAAATCAGCTGAGTAACCAACTGAAGAACCAACTACCATTTCAGCTGATCAACCAACTTCAGAGCCTTCTAGTTTCACTGCTATTCCGAATCTCTCTTCTTCTTCGCAGCTTCAACAGGAAGCTATACCAGAGGATACTTCAGAAATGGTCAATCTTGAAACTGGAACAACTGACAGGGTGATGGTGATCTTCAATCAAGAGAACCAGGAGCAGGAACCCGAAGCTTCTGAGACCATGTCTCTTGGTATATCAATAGAAAATGAATCTTTATTTGAAGAAATTCAGGCTATTCAGACCAACCTTGTCCGTGTAATAACTTCCATTTCTTACATCAAGTCAACCCAATTTTTGCAGACTATGAGGTTCGACTCTATAAAGGAGAACACCATGGGAAGACTACAATAAATCCAAAAGGATGTAACATCATTATTTTTCCAAATGGAAAAACTTTGAAAAGACAGAGCGTCAGCTGAAGTTCACTTCCAAACTCAAGTCTTCGTTATAAGACCTCTTGATTTTTTGGAAAACAATGTTTCTAAAAGAATGGATTTACTGCAAGATATCATGTTGAATGCAGTGTCAACCCTCTCCTCGGAAATCCGTATGTTATCCAAAAAGGTAGATGGATTTGACAAAAAGAGGGAAGAAGAAGGAAAAGATGATCAGCCTGAGCAATCTACAAAGTGGATCCAGAAAAAATATAAGATTATTTGGTAGATTTTGAAGATTATTTTAGTCAGTTAGAATATTCTTAATATTATTTTATTCTTTCATTCTTTGTAGAGTCTGTACATTGAAAGAGTTGTCAATAAAAGATTATTTTATATACAATGAGTACAGTTGATCAGTTCTTATTTTCTAAGTTTTGTCAAACACCAAAAAAGGGGAAATTGTTGGAAACTGAATTTCGGAAGTTTGACAAACTGAGCGTTTAATAAATTGAACTAACCGATCAAGAATATTGAAAGAAACTGATCTAAAATATACAAACTATCGGTTGTTCATAACTGAAGATTAGTGTGCAATTTCTTGAAGACAACTGACTGATCAGTTACTACTAGCAAACTGAAATACATAGACAACTAATTGATCAGTTAGAACTGATCAGTTACTACAATTAGTTGTAAGCTTATCAGCTGTATTCTATCAGCTGATCCTTTAGCTATATACGTAATTAGTTAAGGAAAAGGATGTTCAAATAACAACTACACAAAAGATGACTGCAACAAGTAGTGGGATAGCCGCTTGTCAGAAAGTTGCACTGTACGATTGTCAGAAGAATGTTGACATGGCAAACAACGGATAGAAAGTTTAAAATCGGATTTAATATTACCGTTAGAGGCAAAGTCTATAAATAGCAGAGAAAAGCAGTTGAGAAATACATAACACTCTGAATCTCAACTCTGAATCTGAATCAACCAAATTTATATACCGTTATTCTGTTGAAATCTTTGCTCACTCTTATTGTATACTTTCATAGCATTCAAGGCTATACTTCGAACTTACAAGCACAAACCATTACTGTTATAATACTTGATCTTGAATAGATCAGTTGTGCTAAGTTATTTCAGTCCAGTTAAGTACTGTAAATTGTTTTGTAACTAAGAGTTTTAGTTTGGCATTGTTATGTCCTTAACTGAAGTGGGTCTGTACAACGTTTTCTATCGATCAAAGTCTTTTAGTGAATATCATATCCTTGTAATAGAAGGGGTGACGTAGGAGTGTTTGAAATATCCGAAAATCCATAAAAACTTGTGTCTTCTTGTTTCAGTTTTTATTCTATATATCAGTCGAATTATTTCCGCACTTTTAATGTTAGCTGGTTGATATTGACTTACAAGATTCTCGAGTATCAGTCTATCACTAAACTGACTCACCAGTTGAAAAGGTTGTGAAAATTGAGAGTGTTTATTCAACCCTCTTCTAAACACTCTTCCACCCTTAACCGATCCTATCAAAGCTTTTAAATGGTCTAAAGCTGGATTACTCTGATATCTTCCCAACATCCCAACAATAAATGCAATGTCAGGTCTAGTGCAAACCTGAGCATACATTAAGCTTCCGACAGCAGAAGCATAAGGAATATTTTTCATTTGTTTCTGCTCTAGATCATTCTTTGGGCATTGGCTCAAATTGAATTTATCACCTTTCACAACGGGAGGTATACTTGGTGCACAATTGTTCATCTGATATCTCTTTAAAACTTTGTTGATATAGATTTCTTGAGACAGACCTATAATAACTTGAATTCTGTCTCTATGTATCTTAATGCCAATGACATAAGATGCATCGCTCATATCCTTCATATCAAAGTGTTTAGAGAGGAATTGTTTCACCTCATATAACAGACCCTTATCATTGGTTGCAAGTAATATATCATCTACATATAGAATAAGGAAACAAATCTTGCTCCCACTGACCTTCTGGTATATACATTGATACATGGAGTTCTAAAAGAATCCGAATTAAGAGATAACATCATAAAATTTTAAATACCAATGGCGGGAAGCTTGTTTCAATCCATATATAGATTTCTTAAGCTTACAAACTAATTGCTCACCATTATTAGAGAAGAATAATTCAGGTTGTTTCATATAAACCTCTTCATCTAGTTCTCCATTGAGAAAAGTTGTTTTCACATCCATTTGTTGCAAATCTAAGTCAAAATGTGCAACCAATGCTAGAATGATACGAAGAGAATCTTTTTTAGATACAGGAGAAAAAGTCTCCTTATAATCGATTCCTTCCTTCTGAGTGAATCCTTTAACAACGAGTCATGTTTTATACCTTTCAATGTTGTCTAATGAGTATTTCTTTGTTTTGAAGATTAATTTACATCCAATGACTTTTACACCATCAGACAACTGAAAAAGATCACAAACACCATTAACTGCCATTGAATTCATGTAATGACCCGATTTAATCATATGTTATTTGGCGATAATTAAGATTAATTATTTTAAATTGAGGAATCTAAAATAATTAAGCCAAATAATTAAATAGTTTGTTTAAAATATGTATTAGACAATGTCGGTTTATAGACGATATTAAAATCCATATCTAAATTTTATAGCACACAAGATTTGAAATAAAATAGACCGGGTTAAGTTTCGAACCCAAAAGAAGAAAAGATAAACACACATATATAATATTAACATTAATCTAATATATATATATATATATAATCATCCTCAAATGTTCATTGTAAGCAGCACATTTCTCCAGTAGCTTATGTTATTAATTCATTCACAATTTTCGTTAGCTTTGACCGCCCGTATCTCCAACACCGGTTGACGACAAATTAAAGTAAATATATGGTTGGAAAGCCCTCGACGAAAGCTACGTTTTGGTACCCATATTGAAGTGTTCCTCGACACTTTTTGTCCAACCCGCCATCGCCGTTGAATCGCAGTTGTACGTCGCCGGAATTCAGAAAAATTGACTAAGAGCTATAGTTCTCTGTATCATAAGCTTTATTTTGACATATATATTGAGGTACAAATCGACTCCAGAAATTGTTCAAGGGTTGTAGTATTTTTTATTTAAATTTGATACCAATATTGATAATTGTTATATTTTTTGATGTTGGTACAAAATTTGAGTTGAGTCGAGGTATCGATCAAAGTTTAGAAATCTTTTAGCGATTTTCAGAATATTTAATTAGATATTTTGAAGTATTGAGATGTATAAATCGAGTATTAGCTTGTTTGATGCCTTAGAATTGTTAATTATGATTGTTGGAAATTATTATGTAAAACTTTGATATAAAATGAAAAGTTTGGGAAAGTAGGAAAGTTAATCGCTTGAATATTAGTTTAGCATTATTTAAAGCTAAAAAGAATATTTTGCGACGAAGTAAAATAGAAATGATTGACATTAGGCAATTTAGTCGAATATTGGAATTTTAGGAATTTAAATTGCTTAAATAATTGAATTTAAATGTGGATTTTTTTACATAATAATAAGATCATTTAAATTAATATTCAGATGATTTGTCTGAGTTGGCATTTCCATGACTTTCTTGAGGATTTAAGTTACTGGTAAATTAGCTGAGGTACGTAGAGATCGGTTATTTTCCCGATGTCTGACAGAGACATCTGATGATCCTGTGTATGATTTATTTGCTATTTGTTGACTTATGTGATATTATATGCTGACTCGCATATTATCAGTTGGTAAATGGTGTGCAAAATAAAATAAATATTTATTTGGTTCACATACATTTTATTTTAGTTAGACACATCAATACCACTGAACATATCATATTGAGCCTATCTGTTATTGAGATCTAATTATATTTTGGTTGAGATCCGTTATATATGTATGATATGGTGTCCTGGAGATGTTTGGCTACCTTGATTCGGTCCGGATTAGGTAGTTGCTGGCTTCGAGGCCGAGCCATATCCCAGGCACGGTCCGCTGAGTCGTGGACCAGCTCGAGCATATATGTATGATTGTTGATGTCAATCATTTGAATCCTGATATCTTGCACCTATTCATGCATTGCATTCATGCATGACATTATTGCATTTCTATGTCATATATCGTGGTTTCTTAATGTCTCATACTGGGGTTGCTGACCCTCGAGAGGGGGCTGTCGTGTCTTTTGTGTGTGGACATGACAAGTGGTACAAGTGGTTCGAACTCAGGCGCTCGAGAGGAAGCCTCATGAAGTACCAGAGCTCCTTGAGATTAGGCTCAGTTGTATTTAGATACTGCGTGGTGTTGCTGTCTCCCAGATACTATATGTATATATTTATAGTATTGAGTTGTGGTATTATCGAGCCTTGTCGGCTCTATGATATTTTGGTTTGTATATGACATGATCGTGTTTGGCTGACACATGTTTATGTTGTTGTGTTTATTGACGGCATATGTTGTTTTATTTTGAGTATTTGATTTTCTGATATGTCCTATTTATGGGAAGGTCATGCCGAAATTTTTATAGGCCCAAACGCAAATTTTTAACTCAATTTTTCGTTGTTTACTGATTAATCAAGATTTCATTTTAATAAATCGTGATTAGGATAACGGGCCCTCACATTAGGTATCAGAGCGTAGACTGAGATACACTCGTACTAGAGTTAGTACACTTGTGTTTCTCCCACTCACTAGCTCTTCCACGCCTGCGCCCACGTCCACGCCTTATGCCTCGCGTTTCGCCTCTCGCCCGCGATTCCTCTGCTAGCTCGCCCTTCTCCCTCGCCCACAACCTCCTCTCGCATCACCTCTCTCCGCCCCTCAGCCACAGCCTCCTCTAGCCATCACCATTCCCCTCCACCGTTGTGCACTCCAGCCTGCAGCTTCGCCTACTCACCCATCTGTCCTCGCCACAGCCCCCTTCATGTTATTAAGAGCCCCATCAAAAAGCTTACGGATGGATCAAGATGTTACGTAGAAGGACCCTTCCTTCGATTTGGCCAAAACCAAAAATTAGGGGAAAGTGGTGCAATCTAAAGGAAAGTCTAGAGCCCGAAGTAATACGATGAAGCTGCATATCGAATGGAAGGCATTGAGTGTGAGTTGACCTAGGTGTATCTGATAATAACTGCTCAACTCCTAGAGGAAGTCGGATAGAGGAATGCGGAGACCTGCATCTAACTGATGTGGGAAAAAATTATAAAAACCATTGGGAGCTAGGGTCGGTCTTCGGGGTGGGAATGACGATCTTGTGGGAAGAGGGAATATGCTACGAAGCCCTAAAGTCTAATTACTAGTAGGAGAGAAATGGGATGAAAGGTGGTCATACCATAGTGTATCGGCGTTGGATATGTTCATCTGTTGGTTCACATGACATATTTCCTCTTTCACCAAGTAACTTTTCTCTTAAGTTCACGGCCTCCTCGAAGCTCGAGTATCCCAAATGAGAGTTATTAAAAAGATCTACCACATCAAAATGGTATGTGGTGGATAATACTTGATATTCGGTAGAGCATTTCAATGGACTCAGTGGCGCAAATATGCAAGCATGCATGGAGTAACCCTTGGTCACGGACCGAGGATATAAAGCGGTTCAAAAATCTAAGCTCTAACACTTCAAATTGTTCATTCGCTACCACATTGTATAACTGCATGAATAAATCCATATCAAGACAACAAATCTTATTGTTATTTGACTGACAATGAGCTCAATAAAAAGGAGTACAACTTCACATATGAAAGTGAACTAGTTTACGTTGTTTTTCCTTAATATGCTAAATGAGTTTCAAAAACTCAAGTTAGCTTCTTTTTTTCTTGATATCGACCCAGATTTTAAATTGTATACATATGGATCCATCAACTCATCAATTTCAATATTTGACAAAAAGAAAAAGAAATTTCATTGCTTCGAACTTCCTAATAAAAATACAATTGTGGTGCAGTGCTTTCGCAAGAGAATAAATATCTCAGAAAATCATCAATTTAATATCAAGAACTCCTATGTACCTTCAGCGTGGGCTGTCCATTCTAAGTCTTTTATTAAAATCAATTTGCTTGAAATGTAACGATCAAAAAAGCCCAAGAAACTAAGAATTTTTTATAGAGAATATTTGTTCGCGGGATAAATTTTGAGAAGGAAACCCAAGAAACTCTATGTTATGGCCCAACCCACTTGTGATATTGTCCGCTTTGGCCCGAGGCCTCACGGCTTTAAAACGCGTCACAACATGCAACATCTACACACACTGGCTATCATACCAAATGTCACGGCCTAACCCGTTTGTGATATTGTCCGCTTTGGCCCAAGGTCTCACGACTTTAAAACGCGTCACAACATGCAGCATCCACACACACTGGCTCTCATACCAAATGTCACGGCCCAGTCCACTTGTGATATTGTCTGTGTCACGCCTCGAGGCCGGGGTTAGTCGACACCGGCGTTGTTTTACAACCACACAATTGAAAGCAACAAGCCTTGTAGTACAGTATAAACCAAAAACCAGTTTATTATTCATAATCAATCATAGAATTGTCTTTACAATAGTAACTCTGAAAACGATAAAAATCTGCGGAAGCGTTTATAACTTGAATTAAAAACTCACAAGAACATATTCTTAATTAAAATTCTTCATGCGTCCACTATCAGCCCCAAAAATAGTGTATGATTCTTCTTTCTATATTTCTTCTTCTGATTTATCTGGGAGGGTAGAGTAAGGGGTGATTGATATGATCGTCACTCAGTAAGTGGGGGCAGTTCGAGCAGAACATAACAAAATGCATAATTTCAAAAATCACATGACTTGCATAACATCATTCATAACACATGCATAATATTGACTAGACACTGAGAGTCCCCTACTTTCAATGGTTCACTGATATCAGTCCCTAATTTTTATTCCTCTAAGGGGACGATGCCATATAGCGGTTACATCTCCACCGCGTAAGGGACATATCATGGTTTGGATTCCCTCCATCGAGTTGAATCCTCACAGTGCCCAAAAATCATATGACAACAAACTCAAGAAGGAGTAGAAGAGCGAGTACTCGATCGCATTTAAAAAAACGAAATAAATATACATAACGAAAGTTTAACTTTAAAACAAGCCCAATTACCTTAGACTAGAAGAAAACGTGAAGAATTTGGAAACTATAGAAGAATCATGCGACCGACACTTCGAAAACGCAGCAGTACATCTAACTGAAAAATCAGCCTCATTGTAAAATTCCTTGCGCCTTATTGCACCGTTGGATCGGCCTCAAACTTTTACAATATGTTCATAAGTTCGTAAAATAAATTAAGAACGGTGAAGATTGGGTTTAAAAGTCTTTTTGACCTGCTTATGGACAAAAAACTGTAGGTATGCTGTTCCTGCATATAATCTGAGCAGTTTTCTTGCAAAGGCTATAAACAAACACTAATCGTTGGATTTTGCTGCAATTTGGATATGTTGTTCAAAACATATGAAAGCATATTTTGAACGGTGGAGCTCGGATTCGCAGCACCCTAGCGAGAGAAATAATTTTCTGAACTTTGAAAAAATTTGATGACTCGTGCAGGATTTTGGAGAGCAGAATTTCAAAATTTCAGCAGCACTTGGAAAGCAATTTTCGAAAATTTGGAGTGTTTGGAATGGTGTAACTTTTGAATGCATAGGCCCTCTTATTTATAGATGTGCGGATAAAAATCCTACCATAACCGATTTGATTTTTCTTCCATAATTTCGAGATAATTATTCCATAATTATCGAGGTGCTCCTTCCATACATATTACATTACCCTATTCTGAAATTTGATATTGGCTTGGATGGTTGAATGTAGACTACTTTCTTGTACAGATTCATAATTTATCTGGATAGTACTGAAAAATTTGCTAGTTTCCTTGTTGAGAAAACTGAGGGTATGCAATATTTCCTTCCAAATTTGATTGATATCCAGTCTTATTTTGAAATTAATACATGATTTGTACTGAATTTTGAATTTCATGTATTTATTGGCTTGGAATTTTCAATACCATGTATTATTTAATATTTTTGAATTTATTATAACTCGAAAATAAATTCTTATACATGTCTATATTTAATTAAATAATTACATGCCCAAAAATTTGGGTTCTCACAGTCCGCTTTGGCCCGAAGCCTCACGGATTTAAAACGCGTAACAAGGGGTTGCTACACGCTCATTTAAATGCCCAGCATCTCTCCTGTGGTTTGGCGATGTGCGATTTCGCCTAAGGGCATTCACCCCCCTTTCGGAACTCAGCGTTCTCACTGAAGTTTGCCTCACCATCCCAAACCCACGCGGAGCCGCTCTGATACCAAATGTCATGGCCTACCCCACTTGTGATATTGTACGATTTGGCCTGAGGTTCACGGCTCTAAAATGCGTCACAACGTGCGGCATCCACACACAATGGCTCTCATGCCAAATGTCACGGCTCAACCCACTTATGATATTGTCCGCTTTGGTCCGAGGCCTCACGGATTTAAAACATGTCACAAGGGTTTGCTACACGCTCGAAATTTAAATGAGCGTGTAAAAACCCCTTGTGACGCGTTTTAAAGCATGAGCCCTCGGGCCAAAATGGACTATATCACAAATGGGATAGGCCGTGACATTTGGTATCAGAGCGACTCCGCGTGGGTTTGGGATGGTGGGGCAAACCTCAATGAGGACGCTGAATCCCGAAATGGGGGTGAAGGCCCTTAGGCGAAATCTCACATCGCCAAAACACAGGAGAGATGCTGGGCATTTAAATGAGCATGTAGCAACCCCTTGCGACGCATTTTAAAGCCATGAGGTCTTGGGTCAAAGCGGAAAATATCACAAGTAGGTTGGACCGTGACATTTGGTATCAGAGCCAGTGTGTGTGGATGCCGCACGTTGTGACGCGTTTTAAAGCCATGAGGCCTCGGGCCAAAGCGGACAATATCATTAGTGGGCTTGGCCGTGACACTCTGTTCAATAGATCATATTTTTTATGCGCGAAGAATAAATTTTGATAAGATGACCGTTAGTATTGGATATATTTAACAACTGTAAATCCATATAATCAAGTTCAATAAAAATAATGAAAGAAATATAATTTATTTTTTAATTACATTTTCCTCTTTAATAGGCAGACTATTATGTCACGTATGATTCGACTATCTAGCAAAAACACAAGTCTAGGATATTTTTCAACAACTGTTGTCCACCATTTTTTTTATTGAACTTGATTTTAGCGAATTACAAAAACTAAACAGAACAATCCAACAATAGCCAAGTGAACTCTCCATTCACCGCGGACAATCGATTTTATGAAAATCGATCTGATATTAAAATTCATAGACTCCTACTACAGCTCCGTCCAAAAACTTATTTATTCAACACACTGTCAACTACAACATATTATTTCCCCATGTCGATGATGCAATGAAGGCCCTCACCACCGACCATGAGGTCGAACTCCTTGTTGACATCTAAGAAATGAACTGTGTGTGTGATGAATTTGTCCAGCTCGAGCTCCTGAAAACAAAAACAAATTCATGGATCAACAAAATAATTTTATGAAATGGTAAATACGTGGATTGTTATGTTGATAAAATCACCTTATTCATGTACTTCTCAACTAAGTCTTAGATGTCGCTCCAAGGCTTAAAGTTACCAAAAAAGTTCCTTTAAGAGTCCTCTCATTCAATACATTGAGAGGATGAGTTTTGAATGCATCGTCCTTGCTCGGAACTCCCAACAAGTACGACAACACCCCAACCCTGCAATGTGGCAGCATATTTTAAGATGAATTTTTTTGTCATTTCGAGAAAAAGTGAAATGACATGCATGACAAAGATTGTACGACTGATATTGAGTAGCATGTTGCCCTTGCCCTTGTGGATAACAAGTCGGAAGTGGACCAACGTATGATACCTCTTGTCCCACATCTTAAAAATTAAATATTTAAAATAACTTTATAATGAGTTACAATGGAATTCTATGGCAACTTGGGTTAATCATTTTCGTAAAGCGAGGACGAATACGAAGTAGTTGCTATAGGGGCCCGAGCTCGGGGCGCGACAGAATGGTATCAGAGCCGGTGATCGGAATGGAACACCGAGAAATAAGTGCTATGCGGGGGAAAGTGATACGTACATGGGAGCCACCTCTTTAACCTGCGGGGCAAAGTGCTACATGATGGGAGCCGCCTCTTGAACCTGTAGGAGCCACCTCTAGATTCTCGGCATCGGTGGATCGATTGGTAAAGCCGCGACGAGGATGTCGCGTTCTGAAGGATAGGTGATTGTGATATCTCTTATCCCACATCTTAAAAATTAAAGATTTAAAATGAGTTTATAATGAGCCACAATGGACTTCTATGGCAACTTGGGTTAATCATTTTCGTAAAGCGAGGACGAATACGAAGTAGTTGCTATTGGGACCCATTGTGTAGTCACGCAGCCATGGGCCGGGCTCGGGTGCGTGACACAACCGGTGTCCAGAAACTCGTGAACAAATTATTACAATCGAACTGGACAACAGCGAAACCTAACAATCCAAAGCCTAAGCCGTAGATATTCTGTATAATCATGCAATCGGCTTCTTTCTTTTCTCTTTTCAGCTTTAGACAGCTGACTATCAACACGGCATGATGAACTGTAATAGAATGTTTAGCTGAAACTTCTTCTTGAGTTGGGCCATCATACAATCCATGTACATCAAAATTCACCAAAAAAAAAGTTAAAAAAATAATAATATTTTGTTAATTTTTTTCAACATCAAACATACCTTATCAAGAAAATTTAAACTCTCGTTAGGTATTACTCCAGCAATGATGGCTGATACTGAGAATACCATAACACTTCTTGGGCTTTAATTCTCTGAATGACTATATGTCATATCTTATTTCCTGCTCACAAAAAAAATTATTAAATTAATAATGATTTATTTATCTAACTTATCATTAAAGAATAGCACCAACAATTACCTGCATATCAAATTCTGCCAATAGACTCTACATTTCAAATCTTGCCAATTTAGATCGGGGTCTCGGATCGTCACACGTAGCTATTGATCTCAATCCATATTGCAAGATAAACGATTCGAAAACTTGGAACTGAGTTCTATTTTCACCAAGTAACTTTTCTCTTAAGTTCATGGCCTCCTCGAAGCTCGAGGATCCCAAATGAGAGTTAATAAAAAGATCTACCACATCAAAATGGAATGTGGTGGATGTGAAACCCTGGATTTGAATACCTGGTATTCGGTAGAGCATTTCAATGGACTCAGTGGCACAAATATGCAAGCATGCATGGAGTAACTCTTTGTCACGGACCGAGGACATAAAGCGGTTCAAGAATTTGAATTATAACACTTCAAATTGTTCATTCGCTACCACATTGTATAACTACATGAATAAATCCCTATCAAGACTAACAAATGTTATTGTTATTTGACTTACAACGAGCTCAGTAAAAAGAGGTACAACTTGACATATGAAAGTTAACTATTTTACGATGTTTTCCTTAATATGCTAAATAAGTTTCAATAACTCAAGTTAGCTTCTTTTTTTTCTTGATATCGACCCAGCTGTTAAATTGTATACATATGGATCCATCAACTCATCAAGTTCAACATTTGACAAGAAAAAAAAAGAAATTTCATTGCTTCGAACTTCCTAATCAAAATACAATTGTGGTGCAGTGCTTCCGCAAGAGAATAAATATCTCAGAAAGTCATCAATTTAATATCAAGAACTCGTACGTATCTTCTGCATGTGCTGTTCATTCTAAGTCCTCTATTAAAATCAATTTGCTCGAAATGTACCGATCAAAAAAGCCCAAGAAACTAAGAATTTTTTATAGAGAATTTTTGTTCGCGGGAGAAATTTTGATAAAAAAACCTAAGAAACTCTATTTTGTTTTTGCGCGATGAATAAATTTTGATAAGGTGACCGTTATTATTTGATATATTTAACAACTGTAATTCCCTATAACCAAGTTCAATAATAATAATGAAAGAAATATAATTTATTTTTTAATTACCTTTTCTACTTTAATAGGCAGACTATTATGTCACGTATTATTCGACTATCGAGCAAAACACAAGTCTAGGATATAATTCAACAACTGTTGTCCACTCTTTTTTTTTTTTATTGAACTTGATTTAAGCAAATTACAAAAACTAAACAGAACAATAGCCAAGTGAACTCTCCATTTACCGCAGACAATCGATTTTATGACAATCGATCTGATCTTAAAATTCATAGACGCCTACTACAGCTCCGTCCAAAAATTTATTTATTCAACACACTATCAACTACAACATATTATTTCCCCATGTCGATGATGCAACGCAAGCCCTCACCACCGACCATGAGGTCGAATGCCTTGTTGATATCTGAGAAACGAACTGTGTGTGTGATGAATTTGTCCAGCTCGAGCTCCTGAAAACCAAAACAAATTCATGGATCAACAAAATAATTTTATGAAATGGTAAATACGTGGATTGTTATGTTGATAAAATCACCTTATTCATGTACTTCTCAACTACGGCTGGGCTGTCGCTCTGGGGCTTAAAGTTACCAAAAAAAAGTTCCTTTAAGAGTCCTCTCATTCAACACATTGAGAGGATGAGTTTTGAATGCATCGTCCTTGTTCGGAACTCCCAACAAGTACGGAAACACCCCAACCCTGTAATGTGGCAGCAGATTTTAAGATGAATTTTTTTTTTGTCATTTCGAGAAAAAGTGAAATGACATGCATGACAAAGATTTTTACGGCTGATATTGAGTAGCATGTTGTCTTTGACCTTGTGGATAACAAGTCGGAAGTGGACCAACGTGTGATACCTCTTGTCCACATCTTAAAAGTTAAAGATTTAAAATGAGTTTATAATGAGCTACAATGGACTTCTATGACAACTTAGGTTAATCATTTTCGTAAAGCGAGTACGAATACGAAGTAGTTGCTATAGAGGCTCATTGTGCATTCACGCAGCCGCGGGCCCGGGCTCGAAGCGTGACAAAATGGTATCAGAGCCGGTGACAGAATGAAACACCGGGAAATAAGTGCTATGCAGGGCAAAGTGCAACGTGCATGGGAGCTACCTCTTGAACCTGCGGGGTAAAGTGCTATATGATGGGAGCCACCTCTTGAACATGTAAGAGCCACCTCTAGATTCTCGGTGCTGGTGGATCGATTGGTCAGGCCACGACGACGACGTCGCGTTCTGAAGGAGGGGTGATTGTGATACCTCTTGTCCCACATCTTAAAAATTAAAGATTTAAAATGAGTTTATAATGAGCTACAATAGACTTCTATGACAACTTGGGTTAATCATTTTTGTAAAGCGAGGACGAATGCGAAATAGTTGCTATAGAGGCCTATTGTGCAGTCACGCAGCTGCGGGCCCGGTCCCAAGCTCGGGGCGTAACAGAATTGTATCGAAGCCAGTGACCGGAATGGAACACCGAGAAATAAGTGCTACGTGCATGAGAGCCACCTCTTGAACCTGCGGGGCAAAGTGCTACATGATGGGAGCCGCCTCTTGAACCTGTATGAGCCACCTCTAGATTCTCGGTGCTGGTGGATCGATTGGTCAGGCCGGGACGAGGACGTCGCGTTATGAAGGAGGGGTGATTGTGATACCTCTTGTCCCACATCTTAAAAATTAAAGGTTTAAAATTAGTTTATAATGAGCTACAATGGACTTCTATGACAACTTGCGTTAATAATTGTCGTAAAGCGAGGACGAATACGAAGTAGTTGCTCTAGGGGTCCATTGTGCAGTCACGCAGGCGCGGGCTCGGGGCGTGACAGAATGGTATCAGAGCCGGTGATCGGAATGGAACACCGATAAATAAGTGCTACGTGCATGTGAGCCACCTCTTGAACCTGCGGGGCAAATTGCTACATGATGGGAGCCGCCTCTTGAACCTGTAGGAGCCACCTCTAGATTCTCGGCGTCGGTGGATCGATTGGTCAGGCCGCGACGAGGACGTCTTGTTCTGAAGGATGAGTGATTGTGATACCTTTTGTCCCACATCTTAAAAATTAAATATTTAAAATGAGTTTATAATGAGCTACAATGTACTTCTATGGCAACTTGGGTTACCCATTTTCGTAAAACGATGATGAATACGAAGTAGTTGCTATATGAATCCATTGTGGAGTCACGCAGCCGTGGGCCCGGGCTCGGGGCGTGACACAAGGGGTGTCCAAAAACTCGTGAACAAATTATTACAATCGAAAGAGACACCAGCTAAACCTAACAATACAAAGCCTAAGCCGTAGATATTCTATATAATCATGCAATCGGCTTCTTTCTTTTCTCTTTTCAGCTTTAGACAGCTGACTATCAACACGGCATGGTGAACTGTAATCGAATGTTTAGCCGCACTTCTTCTTGAGTTGGGCCATCATACAATTCAAGTACATCAAAATTCACCAAAAAAAATTTAAAACAAAAAATAATATTTTGTTGTTAAATTTTTCCAACATCAAACATACCTTATCAAGAAAATTTAAACTCTCGTTAGGTATTACTCCAGCAATGATGGGCCGATACTGAGAAATCATAACACTTCTTGAGCTTTAATTCTCTGAATGATTGTATGTCATATCTTATTTCCTGCACACAAAAAAAAATAATTTAATTATGATTTATTTATCTATCTTATCATTAAAGAATAGCACCAACAATTACCTGCATGTCAAATTCTGCCACTAGACTCTGCATATAGGGATGACAATTTCCTCTGAACCCGTTGGAGGATCCGATACTCGACCCAAATAGAAGAGGGTATAGAGGGATTTTTAGACCCGATTAAATAATTGGGTAATCGGGTATGAGGATTTTTGGGTTCGGGTATGGAGGCGGGTTTGATATAATCCGACCCACACCCTACCCGAATACCCGTTTAAATTAATATATATAAATATATATATATATGTATGTATATATGTATATATATAGTAATTATATTTATTTATTTTAAAGATTCATCTTCTAAAATCCAAGTAAATCGGTACTTTTTCTTTTCTCTTCCCTTTCACTTTCATTTTTACGTTTCAAGGTTTTACCACTCTTATATTCTTCATTCATTTTCTCATCTTCTCCACTGGTAAGTTTATCCCATGTTTGATTTTTAAAATTGAAAAATACTTTATTTCTTGATTATAGTTCATTGTATTCCTTTTTGTTTGCATATTTCCCAATTCATTTTAGGGATTTTTTTAGCCAATTAATTTTGGGAGTTTGGAATGTAAGTGACTTTGTATTTTTTTTTGTTTTGGTTTTGGTTTTTTTTTTTTTTTTTTTAACTTGGGCTATTTTTCTCAAGATTTCTTCGTTAAGGTTAGATATGATTGAGAGAGGAAAATCCAACAATCCATAAAAAGTTACAGTAGAATGCGAAACCACTTGTCATTCAAATGCCGACGGATGATAATAGCAAAATATATTATGATATAACTATAATTTAAAATTATAGTTTTCTAGGTTTTGGATTTTGATTATTTCAATAATTGTATGTTTACCAAGTTTATTGACTAATTTGCTTTGATTGAGGGGTTTACTAATCCTTGCTGCAACATAATTGTGGATAATTTATGTTGAGATTTTTCAGTAATCAATTTAATCGTATTTGGTATTTTTCTATGAAATTTTTTATGCATTCCATGCCTAGATTCATTTGGTGGATTATTTATTGTAGCTATTTTTATTATGTCTCTTTTTTGTCCTTTTGATTTACTTGTCTTGTGTTTGGATGAAAAGAAGGTGAATCTAAATTTTCAACAAGTGACAGAAGAGTGTATCCTCAAGATATTTGTCATTATTTATTTTTTTATGATGTTTACTTTTGACTTCTTGATCTTAGTAAAAACTTGCGTCCAAATATGACAAAGGGCTAAGATTTTTCTAATATTTATTCTCTTTCCTCTTAAATTTGAACTAAAAAGACATTGTTATTTTCTCTATTTTATTTTATTTTGTCTTTTTTTAACATACATTACTTCACCACTTTCAGGTATATTAAATGAACTCAACAGATCATATAACAGAAAATGAAGTACCACTATCTGAAATAAATCACGAGGTTCCACATGTTCCACAAAATACAACATCTGTTGATTGTGCCTCTCCTAGTGAAACAAGAAAGAGAAAGTTAACTTCTGATGTGTGGAATCATTTTGAAAGGAAGAAAATTAATGGAATGGATAAGGCAATTTGCAACTACTGTAAAAAATATCTTTCTGGTCAAAGCAAACATGGGACAACACATTTACGTGAACATTTCAAAATTTGTCCAAGAAGAAATGTTAGTGATATAAGGCAGAAACTGCTAATTAAAGAGCAAAACAAGGGGGATTTTTCTATTAAAGGCTTTCAATCTGATCAAGAAACATCAAGGTCAATTCTTGCTGAAATGATAATTTTACATGAGTATCCATTGGCAATAGTGGAGCATCATGGATTTCATAAACTTTTAGCAAGTCTTCAGCCTTTGTTCAAGGTTCCAAGTCTCAATACCATCAAGAGTGATATACTGAAAATGTATGACTATGAAAATACAAAAGTGTTGAGTTTATTGAAATCTAATAAAGGCAGAATTGCTTTAACCGCCGACATGTGGACTGCATCTAATCAGAGGAAAGGATTTTTGGCTTTGACTGTCCATTTCATAGATGATAATTGGACTTTACAAGGTCATATTTTTGAGGTATATATTCTATTTGTCACTCAAATATGTAATATTTTTCACACTTTTTATGATTTCAGTTAAATAGATACTTACATATATACATTATTTTAATTGAATTATGTAGGTTTGCTTATGTTCGTTCTCCACATACCTCAGAAGTCCTTGCTAATGTGATAGTTAAGTCTATGATGGATTGGAATATTGATAGGAAAATATCCACCATTACTGTTGATAATTGTTCCACTAATGATTCTCTTATGAACTATGTGATGCATAAGCTTGATCATTCTACACTTATGCTGCAAGGGTCTTTACTTCGTATGCGTTGTGCTGCTCATATTTTGAATTTAGTTGTCCAAGATGGTTTGGATATCATTGCACCTAGTGTTGAGAAAATTCGTGAAAGTGTCACATATTGGAGAGCATCTCCTAAAAGAGAGCAAAAGTTTGATGATGTGGCACGGATTGTAGTACGTAATATGAATGCTAAAAAATTGGTGTTGGATTGTAAAACCCGTTAGAACTCAACATATGTGATGCTCATGACTGCTATATCTTTTAAAGATGTATTTGCTCGTCTAAGATTTTGTGATCCATCATATAGATGTTTCCCAACAGATGATGAGTGGTTGTTAGCAGAAGAGGTTTCTAAAATGTTGCGAGTGTTTTATTCTGTGACTGAAGTATTTTCTGGAATAAAATATCCCACAACTAATATCTTTTTTCCCAAGGTTTGTGAAATTAAAGCTTCATTGCTCAAGTGGACCACATCTCCTAACAAGGTAATTTCTTCCATGACTGAAAGGATGCTTTCCAAATTTGAGAAGTATTGGTATGATATTCATGGAGTTATGGGAATAGCTACTATTTTAGATCCAAGATATAAGACAAAGTTGGTTGAGTATTGTTTCAAAAGAAACAAGGAGAGATTGGTTTTAAAGAACCTGTTAGAAAGATTAAAAAGATGTGTTATGATTTGCTTGACGATTATACGAATAATAATGGTTATGCCAGTGTTGAACAAAGATCAATGGAGACTAGATTGAATACAAGTACTGATGATTTTTTGGATAGTTTCGATAAAGAAGTAGCACTTAAGTGTGATGTTTACACTGATACGAAGACTGAGCTAGATCATTAATTGGGAGACAAAGTGTTGCCTAGAAATGTTGATTTTGACATATTGGAGTGGTGGAAGACCAATGGAATCATATATCCCACTTTGATGAGGATGGCACGAGATCTGCTTGTCATTCCAATATCAACGGTGGCTTCAGAATCAACATTTAGTACTGGTGGCAGATTGGTGAGTTCCCATATAAGCAGGCTTCATCCAAAAACCATAGAAGCATTGATGTGCACTCAAAGTTGGTTATTGAGTGAGAAACAAGGTAATATAAATTGAATTTTAAGTTTTTATTTTTTTGGAACAAAAATATTATTAATTTACAATATACAGTAATGATTTTTTTTTTCTTTGAATTTTGTAGCTACAAGTTCACAAGAAACGGAAGTATATTACTCTTCAGTTGAATATGATGAGGACACTATTGATGTTGATGTTGTAAGTTTTTAATACAATTTAATTTTGTTAAATTTAACATTGAAAATAAACTATTGGGTCAATTATTTATGTTGTTCTTCATCATTTTGCAGGACACTACAATGTCAAGTGATGAAGACATGTACGATTAGTACGGAGATAAACCGATCAAGTTTGATTTTGGGTTGATAATGTTTACATATGATTAAACTAGGGGTAGCCCATAGATGATTAATCAATTGAATTATGAATTTTTGGATATAATGTAAATTCTACTATATTTTTGCTGAATTGCGTACTTTTGTTCAACTAATAAAACTATTTTGTTATTTTTTCTATGAAGTTTATTTTTCAAATTTTTATCATTAATAATTTTTCTTATTGTTCATTTAAATAATTTTTTAAATATTCATAACTTCATTGAAACAATTTAAATTTGAAAAAATTCAATTGTATATGATAATAGGGTATTTGGGAAGGGTATGTGTATCCGATAATCCAATGGGTATATGGATGAGGATGAAATTCAATACCCGATGGATATAGGGATGGGTATGGATGAATTTAATAAATGGATATGGGGATGGATGTATGAAATCCGACCCATACCCTACACATTGCCATCCCTACGCATATCAAATCTTACCAATTGAGATCGGGGTCTCAGATCTTCACACGTAGCTATTGATCTCAATCCATATTGCAAGATAAACGATTCGACAACTTGGAACTGAGTTCCATTTTCACCAAGTAACTTTTCTCTTAAGTTCACGGCCTCCTCAAAGCTCGAGGATCCCAAATGAGAGTTATTAAAAAGATCTACCGCATCAAAATGGTATGTGGTGGATGTGAAACCCTGGATTTGAATACCTGGTATTCGGTAGAGAATTTCAATGGACTCAGTGGCGCAAATATGCAAGCTTGCATTGAGTAACCTTTGGTCACGCACCGAGGACAGAAAGGTGTTCAAGAATTTGAACTATAACACTTCAAATTGTTCATTCGCTACCACATTGTATAACCACATTAATAAATCTCTATCAAGACTAACAAATGTTATTGTTATTTGACTGACAACGAGCTCAGTAAAAAGAGGTACAACTTGACATATGAAAGTGAACTAATTTACGTTGTTTTCCTTAATATGCTAAATAAGTTTCAAAAACTCAAGTTAGCTTCTTTTTTTTCTTGATATCGACCCAGCTGTTAAATTGTATACATATGGATCCATCAACTCATCATGTTCAATATTTGACGGAAAAAAAAGAAATTTCATTGCTTCGAACTTCCTAATCAAAATACAATTGTGGTGCAGTGCTTCCGCAAGATAATAAATAAATTTCTCAGAAAGTCATCAATTTAATATCAACAACTCGTACGTACCTTCTGCATGTGCTGTCCATTCTAAGTCTTCTATTAAAATCAATTTGCTGGAAATGTACCGATCAAAAAAGCCCAAGAAACTAAGAATTTTTTTATAGATAATTTTTGTTCGCGTGAGAAATTTTGAGAAAGAAACCCAAGAAACTCTATTTTTTTTGCGCGATGAATAAATTTTGATAAGGTGACTGTTATTATTGGATATATTTAACAACTGTAATTCCCTATAACCAAGTTCAATAATAATAATGAAAGAAATATAATTTATTTTTTAATTACCTTTTCTTCTTTAATAGGCAGACTAGTATGTCACGTATGATTCGACTGTCGAGCAAAACACAAGTCTAGGATATATTTCAACAACTGTTGTCCACCCTTTTTTTTAATGAACTTGATTTTAGCGAATTACAAAACCTAAACAGAACAATCCAACAATAGCCAAGAGAACTTCTCCATTCACCGCGGACAATCGATTTTATGACAACCGATCTGATCTTAAAATTCATAGACGCCTACTACAGCTCCGTCCAAAAACTTATTTATTCAACACACTATCAACTACAACATATTATTTCCCCATGTCGATGATGCAATGCAGGCCCTCACCACCGACCATGAGGTCAAATGCCTTGTTGATATCTGAGAAAGGAACTGTGTGTGTGATGAATTTGTCCAGCTCGAGCTCCTGAAAACCAAAACAAATTCATGGATCAACAAAATAATTTTATGAAATGGTAAATACGTGGATTGTTATGTTGATAAAATAACCTTATTCATGTACTTCTCAACTACGGCTGGGATGTCGCTCCGAGGCTTAAAGTTGCCAAAAAAAAGTACCTTTAAGAGTCCTCTCATTCAACACATTGAGAGGATGAGTTTTGAATGCATCGTCCTTGTTCGGAACTCCCAACAAGTACGGCAACACCCCAACCCTGTAATGTGGCAGCAGATTTTAAGATGAATTTTTTTTTGTCATTTCGAGAAAAAGTGAAATGACATGCATGACAAAGATTTTTACGGCTGATATTGAGTAGCATGTTGCCCTTGCCCTTGTGGATAACAAGTCGTAAGTGTACCAACGTGTGATATCTCTTGTCCACATCTTAAAAATTAAATATTAAAATGATTTTATAATGAGCTACAACGGACTTCTATGGGAAGTTGGGTTAATCATTTTCGTAAAGCGGGGACGAATACGAAGTAGTTTCTATAGAGGCTCATTGTACAGTCACGCAGTCGCGGGCCCGGGCTCGAAGCGTGAAATATGGTATCAGAGCCGGTGGCAGAATAAAACACCGAGAAATAAGTGCTATACGGGGCAAAGTGCTACGTTCATGGGAGCCACCTCTTGAACCTGCGGGGTAAAGTGCTACATGATGAGAGCACCTCTCGAACATGTGTGAGCCACCTCTAGATTCTCGGTGCTGGTGGATCGATTGGTCAGGCCGCAACGAGGACGTCACATTCTGAAGGAGGGGCGATTGTGATATGTCTTGTCTCACATCTTAAAAATTAAAGATTTAAAATGAGTTTATAATGAGCTACAATGGACTTCTATGACAACTTCGCACAAGAGATTTGTACGCATGTGTTTGATTATTTGAAACTATTTGCTCTTGCCTGGAATTAATTACATGTTAGTATCTTAGAGATCTGACATGTAGATTATACATTTGAGTTTTATTTCAGTGCTTTGGATTATATTGAGGTTATTGAATGTTTTGGGAATTTAACCTTAAATTATGTAGAATGGAAACTAGAGGAAATAAAGGGAAAGGAAAAGAAGTGGCTCAGGAGTTCGGGGCACAGAATATCGGAGGAAATGGCAGAGAACCTCGAGGTAGGCGCGGGCGTCCTGCTGCAGAGGTAGCCGCTAAATCTGATGCAGAGGTAGAACAGTTGGTGCAAAAAGTTGATGAAATGGAATTGGCTGTAGCTCGATTTCAGAACATGCATCATGCGAAATTCTTTGGGAATGAAGGCAGTGATCGAGCAGAGGGATGGTTGAAACACATGGAATTCTTATTTAACACAGTACATTATGATTCTGATAGAAGGTTAACTATGTCAGTTCTCCAGCTACGGGATCGTGCACAGCGTTGGTGGGAGGCTACTACAAATGTATTGCAGCAAACTGGTAGTCAGATCACTTGGGAGGTGTTTCGGGCTAAATTTCTCCAAGAATATGCTCCACCATACTACTATTCAGCCAGAGACTCGGAATTTCATCGACTAGTTCTGGGCAATATGTCTGTCGAAGAAAATGCTCGACAACTTTCTGTTCTTCTCACTTATGTACCACACGTGGCTGTCAGTCAAGAGAGAAAAATTTCAAAATTTTTGGAAGAACTGGACTACAAAATACAGGCTATGGTTATGGCTGGGTTGCCTTCAACTTATGCCGAAGCTGTGGACAAGGTGATTAGAATTGAGGCTGGATTGAAAAGGGGTAAACAACCACATGATCCACCAATACCTAGTGGATGTTCATATTTTTTAGCAAATACACCATCCATTCCACCTCAGCAGTCATTCCAACAGCAAAAGCAGAGACATTTCAAACCAAAAAGAAAATAATTTAAAAAGAAATATCAGTCCAGCTCCTCTAGTTCGAGCAGTTCACAAAGTGGGACAGGTGGACAGTACCCCATGATTTTCTTTGATAGATGTGGGGGCAGACACCCTACTGCACAGTATAGCGGAGTACAGGTGTCATGTCATAGTTGTGGGCAGCCAGGGCACTATGCCAAAGTTTGTCCGAGTCGTGCACAGGGACTTATGCAGCCACAGCAGTTGCCATATGCCAGAGGTATTTTTCCAGGTGGCTCATCTCAGCAACCATTTGCTCCTGCACCGTCCTACCAGTAGTCTTGTTACCCACAGGTCAGGGGTAATGTGCCACAGTCTTTTCAGGTTTCTCAACAAGATCAAGTGTATGCTTTGATTGAGGATCGGGCTAGAGAGGCTCCAGGCGGGGTGATCGTAGGTACTTACCTTATTTATGATCATATTGCACGAGTTTTATTTTATACTGGAGCATCTCATTCATTCATTGCATCCGATTATGTTGATGAATATGAACTTTGGACTACACCATTTCATGAAACTGTATCTGTGTCTATGCCAGCTGGTCGATTTATTCTATCTGGGCAAATTATGTTAGATTGTGTGTTGCATTTCGATTATAGCATTATGATCACAAACTTGATTGTATTATCGATGCATTATTTTGATTGTATCATTGGTATGGACACACTGTCCAGTTATCGAGCCACTGTAGATTGTTTTCATGGTGTAATACTGTAAGATCCAGGAATTTAATTCACGTAACATGAATGCATGCAATCTAGGATTTTTTTTAGATTATGAGTTTAATTATTTTATGCATTTTATGCATAATTATTCCATGATAGGATGTATCCCGTGAAATTTTAAAAGTTCATGCATTAGGTTTCTAGATACATTTCGCGCCCGGACGAGGAACGGAGACTGAAAAATTATCAGGAAAATTATTTTAATTCATAATTAATTTTTAGTAATTAATTTAAGGTGTTTTTAAGCGTATTTTTCAAAAATGGGCTTTATTGGGTATTTTTACCCGCTGGATTTTATTTTTATCGGGTACGCAAATTTTATCGAATCGGGAGACTTCTTGAGGTTTCGGCTAATATTTTCAAAAAATTTTCAACACGAAATATTTTTCGAGATTGTGTTTGGACTTAATGGGCCTAATTTTAAGCTTGTTTGGTTTAAAATCCTTTTTAAACTTTTAATTAGCAATTTATGGCCCATTAGTTTATTTGTTAACTATTTAAATAATACTAATTAACCCTAAAACTCATTTAACCTAAACCAAATTCACTCTCCACTCAGCCACCCACCCCCTCCACTCATCAGCCTCCTCGTGAGCGCAACAGCAAGGAGATTCGGTGATACGAATCCTCGTACGAATGAGAAGCAAACATGATTAATTAGAATCGTGCCCTCAATTTAATAACGAACAAGGATCGATTAAGTTATCCCGATCTTTTGAAACAAGAAACGATTTGTGATATTCACCTCTAAGCGATTAACACTTAGCAACAAATATCAACGATAATAACAATCGAATTTCATACAAACCTTCAAAGAACTTGTTTTGACAATCCGTGCGAAAACAATCGACAAACGCCACAAAGATGCAATCTTTGATAAGTTTGATTTTGTGAAGAACAAAGCTAAAATAGCCTTGAATATTGAGAGAAATCTCAAATAATGTGTTTAAAAGTCTGAATGTCTCGTTCATAGGTCGATACAATGCATATATATTCAATAAAATAAGAAAAAGTAGTGTAAAAAGTCATCAAAAGAGTTGGCAACCAAAATTTACACGGAACTGCGCGCGGTAGCGCGTGATCTCGCGCGGTGGCGCGCGAGATTCTGCACTTAGACATCCTCGGGCGCGCGATGGTGCAAGTTTACGCGCGGGGGCACGCCATGTTATGCACTTTTCCAGCCCGGTGCGCGCGGCAGCGCCGAAACACGCGCGATGGCCCGTGCGGGGCGCGTGGCTGCGCCGGTTCATGCGCGCATGCGCGCGCGCGGTTGCGCCGCTTCTGGCGCGGGGGCGCGCGTGCTGCTGTGCTCATGGTCTTTTAGCACTTGAATTACATTCCAAACACTTCCATCATTGTGTCCATGTTCCTCAAGCTCCTCTAATTTAGACACCCTATTTGTTGAACTTCCTTTGTAGTTCACCATGAATCCTTGAAGTGCTTCTTTAAACTTCTTGCTACGGCCCCTCGTTATAAGTCCTTCGGGCAACTCCAACGACTCCCATGCCTTCTTTGGTGCTTGACCAACCATGTTTGCATCATTCGGTTTTCTTTTTTTTCTTCAAACTCAAGCTCTACTCCACATCTCGGGTGTGCATTCCTTCGAGCATTTGTGCACAAAAATCATCAGGCATGCCATGTACTTTTGTTTTGCATCTTACACGCCATATACATACTGATGTGTGCTAATTATTAAGAAAAATTCTCGATCCAGTCTCAAGCATGAATGATTTCCGGTTTGCATGAGATTATTTGTAATGCCCGGTTACTAGTACAAATGATAATAATGCGTTTATGTCATTTAATATGTAGTTATTTAGCTCATTATGTTTTGCATGTTGATTGAGGTATTGATATTGAGATTGAATATGACTTCTAGATTGTCCATGGTGTATTGAGAATGAAGATGTGTTTAAATAGTGATAGTAAGATGTGTAGGTAGAAGTAGTGTAATGAAGTTGGTAGGAAATGAGACGAAAATATGGTAATTCTTACGAGTTTTAGCATAATCATTTGAATATTGATCCAAATTGTGTGAGGCCATAACCATTAGGAAGCTAAGATATAATGCTACAACTTTCATGTTTTGGGTTTTGTCCAAATCATTGTGGAAGACAAGCCAAAAGTGCCCCGAAATGTGTCGTGTATACCGTCATTCCCTCATTTACACATGTTAGGTGAATAAGCATAACTTTTTACTCAGACCTCCAAATGACATGAAACCATTTGGAGATTCAAGCCAAGACATAGGACTACAACTTTTATGTTTACCACTTTTTCAAATTATGAAGGGAAGAGCTGTTTCTGGAGCGATCTTTGATGAAGCAGTGCGCAGAGGCAGAACATATGGCGCCCGAGCGATAGAAAATGACCGCCCGAGCGCCGGTGCACGAAAATTTCATCTTATGGACAGAATGTTTAGCGCCCAAGCGGTAATATATTACCGCCCAAGCGCCGGTGAGTATATTAAAGGATAAACTTCAAATTTCTAGCCATCTTTATCAGTTACTCAACTCCTTTAGCAGCAAGAACTCGAACCAAATCAAGAACCCTTCCTCCCAAAAGCTCTTTTCTTCTACTTCTTCATCATTTTGAGGTTATAAGTTAGTTCTCCATCACAAGAGCATCCTAGAGTCGTAAGTTTTCATCCCTTTTGGTTGTTATACATGTAGATGAGTAAATTTCACCTAGTATAGACATAGTAACTGAACTATTGATATATTTGACAGTATAGAAGCGAGAACATCTTCTCAAACCAGTATTTGTACGCTTGGACTGTAATTTGGCACGTTCTTGAAGTAATACATGAGTAATATTATGAATTTCAAATGCTTCCCATTGATTATTGTTATATGTACATTGTTAGTATGTTAATTGATGAAAACATAGCACCTTATTCCATTTTTATGTATTAAATATGAAAGAAACTCATGAATATTGAAGATGTGTACTATGACATGAACATGAAAAGAAAAGGATTGATTTTTACATGATATAGAGCTTGTTGACATCATGGGTGGTTTTAGGTCCACCAAACCTACTGGCCAATATATGTTCATGGGGCGTGGGGTTGCCAAAGGTTGCTCCCTGACGTCCAACACAGTTGTAGCTATATAATAAAGCAAGCACAGTAGTACATGTCAACTAATGAGGCTCAAGTACAAAAATGAACATGAATATATGCTATGATATGACATGGTTTAAAGATTCATTATTGTTCACGACTTGGTATGTATGTTCCTTCTACGCATATTGATACATATAAGTGCCAACTTATTGAGTTTTATAAACTCACGTAGCTCATGTATTACAGGATCAGGTAATGAAGATACATAGGATGCCGGTTCGCCAATGGATGCTTGTGACGTGCCTCACCTTGACAAGAACCTGGACGTCTTATTGTATAGCTTCCGCATATGTATTATAGTGAATGAAATGTCAGGGTTTGAAACAAATTTTACAATGTTATGTCTATGTGTATAATGATACTGAGTATAATTGTTTATAAGAATACGATTATATGTACGTATTGTTGTTGTTGCTTGAGTTATTGGTGTTTACAAATGTAGGAACATCATGCCAAAATTTTTATAAACCGTAAAATTGATGCCCCTTGTTTGAATCGTTTCATAATATAGATATAACATTCAAATCCTATTTTGATTATAGTAATCATGTTAAGTATAGAGTACGGGTGTGAAATTATTATTTTCTTTTTGTATTGATGTTCACGGTTTTCTTGATGTGTTTGCAAGAGGGCTGTCCTGAGGTGCTGTTGTAGGGTGTGAGGGCTGAGAGTGACATTGTCACTAAGCTGGAACTGATGGAGGACTGTAGTAGGTTGAAGATCGAGGGGGTATCGTGGTGGGGCTCGGTTTTTGGGTGATCGAGCGTTAAGAGGGGTAAAATGTTGGTGTCAGGGTGATTCTAGGCTGTGGACCTGCTTTTAATTGGTCCAAACCATGACCTGGAAGGGCCCTAACACTGCTGGTTTGAACCCTTGAGTAGCACGCACGAACCAAGTGCAAGGGAGTTGCGGTTGAGGTGCTTCGGCTCCTAGCGTGAGTGCTTAGTGCGTAGGCTTCATGGGGCTGGAGTCATGTTTTCTTTGAGTCCATAGGGGTCCTAGGGTGGTCTAGGATAGGCTGAACCGGGGCTGGTACGTTTGGTTTTGGAGTAGGAAAGAAAACATGACTAGGGTACACTTGGGAATTACGAGTGGGAGTAGGAAAAATTGGTATATGTATACGATGACATGAGATATGATGAGCTGAGGCCAAGGCTCAGTGGACGGGTAATGCTGTCGTTGATGTCCCCGCCTTCCGGTACCGTGGTTATACGTAGATGAATCCATCGATAGAGCTGATACGAAAGTCACAACTAATGAACTGAATTCAATTAAAAAGAAAGTGTATACGCATATGATGATATGAGATGACATGATTTGACATGATATGATTTTTCACGACACCTTTAAGCTATGCTTTTAAGTTCATGAAAGATATGTTGAGTATGGTATTTTTCACTCCTGTGTGCCATGTATATGTACTTGTTATTTCTGGTATATGTGTGTTGAGTCTTTAGACTCACTAGGCGTGTGTGATGCAGGTAAACCTGAGGATGAGGGGACTGGAGGTGCCGAACTCTGAGTAGGCAGACCTGGTGCGGTGACACGACCCGAGGACCGCATGTTTTCCGCATTTTTATTATGAGATTCGAGAGGAGATGAATATTTTCATACGTTGATGAATTTACGATTTTTTTACTCGTTTATGTTTACGTATGATTTTTGGATAAGTTTGATTAATTTAAACTGCATTGTTTTTACTGTCAAATATTTAAGATCGTTTTTAAATATTATATTTTTCTTTAGAGCACATGCATGCGAAACAATTAAATGTTAGTTCGAAAATGTGAGCTTTTAAAAAAAATTCTGCATTTTCAAAATGAGTAGACGCTAGAGTTGGTATCAGAGCCATATTCCTGTATAAAGTTGTGCTACCGCCAGTTTCTGTCGCTCAGGCTTCAAGCCTCAAGTCTGTATGCTTTTATGTTTTAAATGATTTACTGTTATCACCTGCATGTTTACATGATTTATGCTTTACGATGATTTACTGCACTTGTTTAACTGTTTCTACGATTTAAAGTTTATTATTTTAAAAACTAGATTAATTGCATGATGGGTTACGCTTATAAATTGGACTGTATTCAGATTCATGCCTCCCAAATGCGACCCCAACGTTGACAGACAGGATGAAATTCTAGGAGGTTGTAGAGGCCCACCACCACCACCGCCAGGAGACCTAGCCACCCGAGTTCTGGAGGATATGGCTAGGCTACTGGAGCAGGTACAGTAGGCTCCTAGGCCTCAGACAGATGTTTTTTAGCATTTCTGTAGGCTCAACCCGAAGGAGTTCGGGGTACTGTAATGCCCGAGATTTTATTCTGTTAATCTGAGATTATTGATTATAGATTGATGTGATTATAGAAGGACCACTCCGAGACCAGATTAGGTATAGCATGTGATATTGTATTGTGCGAGGACAGAAGGTCTCGCGCATATGCGCGACACGATCCGCGCATAAGCTCGAGCAAGGCAAAAGACCTCGCGCATATGCGCGAGCTTGTGAAGAAGACAAGTGCCGAGACAGTAGGTCTCGCGCATATGCGCAGGGATAGGGCGTGCATATGCGCGAGCTGATGGAAGGTGAAATGCCGAGACAGAGAGTCTCGCGCATATGCGCCGATGATGGTTGCGCATATGCGTCGCGCATTTGCGCGAGACGTGCAGTACATAGAATTAGCCATTTGTCCTTGCCATGCAAATTAAATATAAAAATCCTTCATTTCTCATTCAGATTCCAACAAGAAGAACCAAGAAACCCCAAGGAAAGCTTCAAAGTTTTCATAGTCTAGAATTTGATTGCGCAAGATCCGGCCGTCTGATTTTCAATCCGAGTTCAGTACTGTGTTTCTATTGAAAAGAGCTTCAAAAGGACGTAAGTTTTCTTATGTTTCGTTATGATTTGAAAATATGATATTGAATGAATCATGATATGACTGATATTATCTGTTCCTGAGATTGTTGTAATTGTATAATCAAAATCAGATTGAAGAACGGATACCGTATGAAATTGTTATCATTTTTCATATTTGATTTGATTGAGAATATACAGATTTGGTAAGGGAATTGTGTTTATCGATTGATTATGAGTTGTGACTTGTATCTGTTGATATTGTATTGCTGGGTATATCGAGATTGTGCGGTTATGCCATCGAAACAGAATTAGATTGTGTTCTGATTATATCCAGTATTGGTTGGGTTGTATATTGATATTGTACTCCTCAATAATGTCATTGCCAGATTGAGTGTTGACAGCTTCGAATTCAAGACTTCGACTTCGTCAGATCGACAAAAGAAAGGTATAAATCAATGTTTAAACCAGAAAGATACGACTCGAGTTAGATTCGACTTGAGTTTTTCCAAAACCACATACTTACTTGTTATTGCTTTAATACCTTTGTATTCTTTGAATGTTTATGTTTATTCTATTTATTTATAGAAAAGCAGAGAATAGAAAATAGATATCGAGAAAGAGTCTTGGGCAGATGTGCCTAGTCTTTGGCAGAGGTGCCAAGTCATTGGACATTTAGTTGATATCGATGTTGCTTAGGAGTAGATCGACTCCTATTATAGAGATTCGATACGATTTACCAAAGTCCAGGAACCGGGATCCCTAAATAAGAGTCGAGTCTGAAATTAAGAGTCAAAGAGATTGATTTACAGTTTTATATCAATTCATGTTTTTCAGATTATGATACATGCTATTGATAAGTGTTCCATGCTTTTATATCTGTTTATATGATTGCATGTATACATTGTTTATACTGGGAATATATTTCTCACCGGAGTTATCCGGCTGTTGTTGTGTTTGTATGTGTGCATGACAACAGGTGAGACAGGATCAGGATCGAGAAGACGATGAGAGATTGAATTTAGAGTGGAGATTCGGACCTAGAAGTAAAGTTGTTTTCATCACTTGATATGTAGTGAATGAACAATAGTTTGTTTTGATTTACTTTGGTACAAGACTTATACTTTTGGATCATGTTGTAGATATTAACTTGATCATGTGATTTGAATAAGATGAGACCTATTTTGTTATAGAAAATTGTACACTTATTTATATAGTGTTCAACATTTTTTAAAAAAAATTTTATGACCCAATTTAATTAATTTATCCATTTACTCCTAATGATGATTGAAAAGAATGAATTAGCGTCCGGGTCCCCACAACAAGTGGTATCAGAGCAGTAGGTTCCTTAGACTGGAATAGAAGAGAGTGAGCGGGATAGATTGAGTTTTCTTTCCTTTCTTTTGTGATGTTCGCATGTTTTACTGATTTGAAAATATATGTTTACATGATTATCTGATTTGATTGGAAATGTATATTATTGAAAGAATGAATCAGAACCGATTCTGGATCAGCAGTAAGATGATCAGAGGGGGACTGAAACAAATTGGTCATATTTGGTTGCTAATCCTTTTGATAATCAGATATGCCTCCTCGAAGAATCCCAGAACAGGGTAGTACCTCAAACAATCCGATGGATGTTACCGCTACACCTATGGAGACATTGCTGAAGAGATTTCAGTCGTTCAAACCGCCGACTTTGAAAGGCACAGAGAATTCTGTTGACTGTGAGAGTTGGCTAGATGACATTGAGACCTGATGATCTTGTTGCAGGTAACTGTTCTCTTTGTGGTTACTCTGCTTATGTATTGATTGATACGATTGCATCCCATACTTTTATATCTGAGCGATTTGCATTCATACATTATTTGCCTGTTGAGTCATTATCTGCTGTAGTATCTGTCTCTTCACCTCTGGGGAGAAGTCGTATATCAGTGAAGTCTGTTAAACGTTGTATACTGCAGTATGATGGGAATGAGATTGAGTTAGATTGTATTGTACTCGGTTTATCTGATTTTGATTTCATTATCGGTATTGATATGCTGACCAAGTACAGAGCTACCGTAGATTGTTTCCAGAAAATTGTGAGATTCAGACCTTAAATGGCTAAGGAATGGAAATTTTACGGTAAGGGTTCTAGAGCTAGAATTCCTTTGATATCTGTGTTGTCTATGACTCGATTATTACAGAAAGGAGCAGAGAGATTCCTTGTGTATTCAGTAGATGTACTGAAATCGAGCCCGTCATTGGCAGATCTGCCAGTGGTATGTGAGTTTGCTGATGTCTTTCCAGATGAGATTCCGGGTTTGCCTCCAATCCGAGAAATAGACTTCAGTATTGAATTGATACCAGAAATAGTTCCTATTTCTAAAACTCCATACAGAATGGCACCGATTGAATTGAAAGAACAGTTAGAAGATTTACTAGCCAAGGGTTACATCAGACCGAGTGTTTCTCCTTGGGGTGCTCCAGTATTATTTGTCAGAAAGAAAGACGGTTCAATGAGACTCTGCATTGACTATCGGCAACCGAACAAGGCTACGATAAAGAATAAATATCCTTTGCCTCGTATTGATGATTTATTTGATCAGTTGCAGGGTTCTTCTGTTTATTCCAAGATCGATCTGAGATCCGGATATCATCAGCTGAGAGTCAGAGATTCTGATATATCGAAAACAGCCTTCAGAACCAGGTATGGCCACTATGATTTTATAGTCATGCCGTTTGGTTTAACCAATACTCCAGCTGTATTTATGGGTTTGATGAACCGAATATTTCATAAATATCTTGATGACTTTGTGATTATCTTTATTGACGATATTCTGATTTATTCCAAGAATATGATTGATCATGCTGAACATTTGAGAACTGTATTGAAGATTTTTAGAAATGAGAAATTGTATGCTAAGCTGTCTAAATGTGAGTTTTGGCTGAAGCAAGTTGTATTTTTGGGACACATTATTCTGGAGATGGTATTTCTGTTGATCCTAGCAAAGTTGAGGCTGTGATCAGTTGGCCTAGACCGACATCAGTGCCAGAGATACGCAATTTTATGGGTTTAGCAGGATACTATCGTCGATTCATTAAAGATTTTTCCAGCATTGCGAAGCCGATTACTCAATTGACTCAGAAGAATGTACCTTTTGTTTGGTCAGAGGAGTGTGAATCTAGCTTCCTAGAATTGAAGAAGAGATTGACCAGTGCTCTGGTGTTGACTATCCCGTCAGGTACTGGTGATTTTGTTGTTTATTGTGATGCTTCTCACAGAGGATTGGGTTGTGTTTTGATGCAGCGACAACATGTAATTGCCTATGCCTCGAGACAATTGAAACCACATGAGACTCACTATCCGATTCATGATCTTGAATTGGCTGGCATTGTATTTGCATTAAAGATCTAGCGACACTACCTATACGGTGAGAAATTTGATATTTATTCTGATCACAAGAGTTTGAAATATCTATTTTCACAGTCAGAATTGAAAATGAGGCAACGTAGATGGCTTGATTTATTGAAAGATTTTGATTGTGAAATCAAATATTATCCTGGAAAATCAAATGGAGCAGCTGATGCACTGAGTCGAAAGGTATGTTTTTTATCCTTATCGACGATTGGTGTTTCGAATTTGATTGAAGATTGTTGTCTTTCTGGATTAGTATTTGAGACGGATTGTCAACCTCTGAGATTATATGCTATTCAAGTTGAACCAGAGTTGATTGTTCGAATCAAAGAAGCACAGAAAGTTGATCAGAATGTTCAGAACTCGATGTTGATGGTTAGATCAGGGCATCAATCAGAATATCAGGTTCGTAATGATGTACTGTATGTGAATAATCGTCTTGTTGTGCCAGATGTTTGAGACACCAGATTTTGGTAGAGGCACACTGTAGTCGTTTGAGTATTCATCCTGGTTGCAGAAAAATGTACAATGATCTAAAGAAACAGTTTTGGTGGAAACAAATGAAAACAGACATTGCAGAGTTTGTATCCAAATGTTTGAATTGTCAACAGATAAAATCAGAAAGAAAGAAACCAGGAGGTCTGTTGCATAGCTTATCTATTCCTGAATGGAAATGGGATCACATTTCCATGGATTTTGTTACGAAGCTACCACGATCCTCCCAATGTTTCGATGCGATTTGGGTCATTATTGACAGATTAACCAAATCAACATGTTTTATTTCATACAGAATGACGTACAGACATGACCAGATGGCAGAGATTTATGTCAGAGAAGTGGTCAGATTGCATGGTGTGCCAAAGTCTATTGTATCAGATCGTGATCCTCGATTTACTTTGCACTTTTGGCACAGTTTGCAACAAGCTCTAGGTACGAAACTGCATTTGAGTACTGCATATCATCCTCAGACCGATGGACAGTCAGAGAGGACTATCCAGACATTGGAGGATATGCTTAGAGCTGTAGTGCTAAATTTTGGCACTAGTTGGCAAGATTCTTTGCCACTTTGTGAGTTTTCGTACAACAACAACTGTCAGACGAGTATAGAGATGGCTCCGTTTGAAGCGTTGTATGGCAAGAAGTGCAGATCCCCTCTCTATTGGGATGAGATATCCGAGATACCTGAACTTGGGCCTGATATGATTCGAGATATGACTGAGAAAGTGAAGCTGATTTAGAAGAGAATGAAGACAGCTCAGGATAGACAGGCAAAATATGCAGATATTAGACGTCGACCTTTAGAGTTTGAGGCAGGAGACAGAGTATTTTTGAAGATTTCTCCTTTCAGAGGCATTGTCAGATTTGGCAAGAAAGAGAAATTATCTCCACACTATATTAGACCGTATGAGATTCTGGAGAAGATAGGTACTCGTGCCTATCGACTTGCTATGCCACCTTCTTTATCTGGTATACATGATGTCTTTCATGTACTTATGTTGCGGAAGTATCTTCCTGATGCTTCTCATGTTTTTCAGCCAGACGAGGCAGAACTTGATGAAACTCTGAGTTATGTTGAGAAACCGATCTAGATTCTAGATCGTAAAGAAAAGCAGCTCAGAACGAAGACTATTCCGCTTGTGAAAGTTCAGTGGAGTCGTCATGGCATTGAAGAAGCTACTTGGGAAACTGAGTCAGACATGAGACAGAAATTTCCAGAGTTATTTCATCGATATGAGTTTTCTTATTTAGCTTCTCTATATCTCCTTCTTGTATGTGATTTGATTGCCTGTGATTTCGGGGACGAAATCAGATCTTAGAGGGGGAGAATTGTAATGCCTGAGATTTTATTCTGTTAATCTGAGATTATTGATTATGGATTGATGTGATTATAAAAGGACCACTCCGAGACCAGATTTGTTATAGCATGTGATATTGTATTGTGCGATGACAGAAGGTCTCGCGCATATGCGTGACACGAGCCGCGCATATGCGCGAGCAAGGCAGAATACCTCGCGCATATGCGCGAGAAGAGGACGCGCATATGCGCGAGCATGTGAAGAAGACAAGTGTCGAGACAGTAGGTCTCGCGCATATGCGCGAGGACAGGGCGCGCATATGCGCAAGCTGGTGGAAGGTGAAATGCCGAGACAAAGAGTCTCGCGCATATGCGCCGATGATGGTCGCGCATATGCGCGAGACGTGCAGTACATAGAATTAGCCATTTGTCCTTGCCATGCAAATTAAATATAAAAATCCTTCATTTCTCATTCAGATTCCAACAAGAAGAACCGAGAAACCTCAGGGAAAGCTTACAAGTTTTCATAGTCTAGAATTTGATTGCGCAAGATCCGGCCGTCTGATTTTCAATCCGAGTTCAGTACTGTGTTTCTATTGACAAGAGCTAATAAAGAACGTAAGTTTTCTTATGTTTCGTTATGATTTGAAAATATGATATTGAAGGAATCATGATATGACTGATATTATCTGTTCCTGAGATTGTTGTAATTGTATAATCAAAATCAGATTGAAGAACGGATACCGTATGAAATTGTTATCATTTTTCATATTTGATTTGATTGAGAATATACAGATTTGGTAAGGGAATTGTGTTTATCGATTGATTATGAGTTGTGACTTGTATCTGTTGATATTGTATTGCTGGGTATATCGAGATTGTGCGGTTATGCCATCGAAACAGAATTAGATTGAGTTCTGATTATATCCAGTATTGGTTGGGTTGTATATTGATATTGTACTCCTCAATAATGTCATTGCCAGATTGAGTGTTGACAGCTTCGAATTCAAGACTTCGACTTCGTCAGATCGACAAAAGAAAGGTATAAATCAATGTTTAAACCGGAAAGATACGACTCGAGTTAGATTCGACTTGAGTTTTCCCAAAACCACATACTTACTTGTTATTGCTTTAATACCTTTGTATTCTTTGAATTTTTATGTTTACTCTATTGATTTATAGAAAAGCAGAGAATAGAAGATAGATATCGAGAAAGAGTCTTGGGCAGACGTGCCTAGTCTTTGGCAGAGGTGCCAAGTCATTGAACATTTGGTTGATATCGATGTTGCTTAGGAGTAGATCGACTCCTATTGTAGAGATTCGATACGATGTACCAAAGTCCAGGAACCGGGATCCCTAGATAAGATTCGAGTCTGAAATTAAGAGTCAAAGAGATTGATTTACAGTTTTATATCAATTCATGTTTTTCAGATTATGATACATGCTATTGATAAGTGTTCCATGCTTTTATATCTGTTTATATGATTGCATGTATACATTATTTATACTGGGAATATATTTCTCACCGGAGTTATCCGGCTGTTGTTGTGTTTGTGTGTGTACATGACAACATGTGGGACAGGATCAGGGTCGAGAAGAGGATGAGAGATTGAATTTAGAGTGGAGATTAGGACCCAAAAGTAGAGTTGTTTTCATCACTTGATATGTAGTGAATGAACAGTAGTTTGTTTTGATTTACTTTGGTACAAGACTTGTACTTTTGGATCATGTTGTAGATATTAACTTGATCTTGTGATTTGAATAAGATGGGACCTATTTTGTTATAGAAAATTATACACTTATGTATATAGTGTTCAACATTTAAAAAAAATTTATGACCCAATTTAATTACTTGATCCATTTACTCCTAATGATGATTGAAAAGAATGAATTAGCGTCCAGGTCCCCACAGGTACCACCGATCCATTCGTTGCAGAGGGATGGATTAGTTATCTGGAGTTACATTTTGAGTTTCTACATATGAGGGATGGTGTAAGGCCCGAGATGTAATTACTGTAATCAGACGTTGATTAATTGACATGATTGAGGTTATACGAACTTGAATGGAAAAGCCGGGCGTCGTTGCATTGTCAGCCAAGATTTTGGACAGAATCTCTGGCGCCCGAGCGGTAGCAAATAACCGCCCGAGCGCCAGTGTCACACAAGAATAGGGTTTGGACAGAACCTGTTGCGCCCGAGCGCCAATGGACAATAGCTAAGTATTCGGGCAGAGTGTTCCGCTCCCGAGCGGTACATTTTAACCGCTCGAGCGCCGCTGAAGTTTTGTGGAAAATCAGCCACGTTTCAATTTCATGCAAAGTGATATATATATAGGAAGTGCACGTCATTCCTCTTCAGGATTCTGAGAAAAGGGTTGAGGAGGATTATGAAATAATCCTTACGCCTTTACCTTATAGATTTGTGATTTGCGAAAGATCCGCCCGTCTGATTTTCAATCCGACTTCAGTATTGTGTTCCTATCAACGCAGGCTACAACTGGACGTAAGTTTTGTTACGTTTAGACATGATTTGAAATTATGATATTGTCAGAATTGAATATGAATCAGATATGATGTTTCTGCTACAGTAGGCATTGTAAAATTGAAGTTAGATTAAAGAATAGAATGGTTATACAATTGTTATGATTTTCAGAGTTGAATTGATTGAGATTTGATATCAGAATTGAGTTATTACTGATCTTAAGTGTACCGATATTGAGATTAAGAATTGTATTGGTACTGATTATAAATTCTGGTAGTATCTCTGTGATGTTGAGATTGACGGGGTTATCGAGACGGTATCGTTATGCTGTCGAAACATCCGTTGATTTAGATTGGTCAGATTCAGTAATGATTTCGATTGCATCGTGATATCGTTGATATGAATTAGATTGTGCCTTGTTCAGATATGGATCAGAGTATGTATTAATTTGAGTATTGATCAGAACAAGTCTTGAATTGATTTATATACTGATATTGTATTTATGCGATTGTCATTGCTAGACTGGGTATGGACAGATTGGAATACGAGACTTCGTCTTCATCAGACCGAGAAGAGAAAGTTATAAATTGATGTTAATTGGGAGATCGACTTGAGTTAGAGTTAACTCGAGTTTCCCTAAACCACATACTTGTATGGTATTGTTTTTATACCTTTGTGTCTTAATGATTATGTTTATTCTATTGAATTAGAAGTAGAAAGTAGAGAGCTACTGAGTGAGAGTCACTGACAGAGGGGTTAGATTTTGACAGTATAGTCACTGACCCATTGCACATTGTCAGACTAGGCTTAGTCTTGGTAGATACGCCAAGGCACTGGACGTTTGGTGTATCGATATGCTTAAGATACAGACATTGTTCTTATTGTAGATTATTCGATACAGCTAGACCAAAGTCCAGAAATAAGAACATACCGCCACTGCGACTGGTAGTAGTAGGTGGGAGACTTGTTACGTTCTTATTCACCGGGATCCCTAGATTAGAATGAGAGATGAGTCGAGTCTTAGATATCGAGACTAGAACTTGATTTACAGATTTGTATTGATTTATGTTTCGTAAATTACGATTCAGATGTTATTTACAGATTGGTATTGATACATGTTGTTCGATTATGCTACATGTGATAAGATATAATTCATGCTTTTATGTTAATTCAGTTAACTGCATGTATACATTATTTATAATGGGATTTATTCTCACCGGAGTTATCCGGCTGTTGTCTTGTTTGTATGTGTGCATGACAACAGGTGGGACAAGATCGAGGTCAAGAAGATGATGAGAGAAGACGAGTTTAGAGTGGAGATTCCGGACTTATTGTAGACTTGGTTAATACTTGAAATTAGTAGTTGAACCTTAGACTAGTTTGAATGATTATTGTATATTATTGTACTTGTATACTGAGATATATATTAGTTCCATTCCATTACGTTCCGCACTTGTATTTTGAAAGAAAAATTTTTAGACCCTGCTTATATTAATTGATAATTAAATCCCAAAGATGATTAAGAAGATGATTAGCGTCCGGGGCCACCTAACGAGGGAGTTCATGAGCCTCCGGCATGGGGCCTTATCTGTGGCGAAGTTTATCCGCAAGTTTGACAGGGGCTGCCATTTTGTGCCCATGGTAGCAGGAGATGTCGCTCAGAAGGTGAGGCATTTCCTAGATTGACTGAGACCCACTCTTCGCCAGGACGTCATGCTGATGAGGCTGGCAGGTTATGATGAGGCCACTGTCTGCGCTTTTCAGGCAGAGCAGGCACTGTGGGACATAGACTTCGAGATGCATAGGAAGCGGATCATTTCTAGTGCGCTCGAGAATGCGTCTAGGGGACATACTATTCCATACACGCCGAGGCAGTTTAGGAGGCCACAGCAACAGAGACCTCCTCAGGCGCCAAGGGCGCCTAAGCCAGATAACAGACAGCCATGCCCCCAGTTCAGCAGGTTCCATTTCGGCGTGTGCATGTAGGGAACCTTCAAATGCTTTGTGTGCGGACAGGAAGGCCATAAAGCAGTGGATTGCCCTCGGAACAAAGGCCCCACTACCGACTGAGCTTATGTGATACATGCCGAGGAGGCTGAGGTAGAGCCAGACTCGACGCTGATTACTGGTAACCCTTTTGTTTAAGATTTCACTTTATCGCATAATTGCATGGATTTTATGCTTGTTTGAGGATTTATTTTTGGGATTGATAACTTAGAAGGATTTAGGATGCATGCTCTACCTAGTTGAGACTAAAAATGTAACTGTTTGATTGAGAAACAAATTTATCGACCAATGATTTTATGGGGTCAAGTTGTAACTTTCAAAAAATTTGAAGGGCCCATAGTGCAATTTTTAAAACTATAATGGGCTAAATTACATATTTTGATTTTCTGAGGATTAATTTTGAATTTTTGGGGAATGATGTTTAGGTTAATTCATTGATTTTTCGAGGATTTTGGGTTAATTTTTGATAAGAAATTCCTTAAGTTCGACTCTATTAGATTTGATGGTATATTTTGTCACATGGAGGATATATATTGCAGGTGTAGCCACGCATGCATTGTTAGATTCAGGGGCTACGTATTCGTTTATATCTAAATTCTTCATCAAGAAACTAGGAATCATACCAGTAGCGATGGATTTAGGGTTCAGAGTATCGATCCCATCCGGGGATCAGATGTTTACTTCGAGATAGTGAAGAGATTGGAGCTTCGATTACAGAAGTTTACAGTGCACGCAGATATGATAGTGCTGCCATTACCAGAGTTTGACATTATCTTGGGTATGGACTGGCTATCTTCTCATGGAGCAGTCATAGATTTCCGACAAAGGTCAGTGTCTGTCAGACCGCCCAGTGGGAAACCTTTTGTTTTTGAGGCAACTAGACATCAGCAACTGTCGCGCGTCATTTCCTGCTTGGGTGCGAGGAAGCTTAAGAGGAGAGGCTGCCAGGTGTTCTTAGCCAGCATAGTATCAGTGACAGAGCCAGTCAGTCAGAGGCTGGAGGACGTTGATGTAGTCAGAGAGTTCTCTGGTGTTTCCCTGACGATGTTGCCGGCATCCCACCAGACAGAGAGGTGGAATTTTCGATTGAGCTCATGCCAGGGATAGTGCCGATATCCAAGGCACCCTACTAGTTAGCACCTACAGAGATGAAGGAGCTCAAAGATCAGATTCGGGTCTGCTAGATAAGGGTTTCATTCGCCCTAGCTTTTCTCCTTAGGGCACACCAGTTCTTTTTGTCAAGAAGAAAGATGGCAGCATGCGACTGTGCATTAATTACAGAGAGCTGAACAGAGTCACATTTAAGAATAAGTATCTGTTACCGAGTATCGAGGATTTGTCTGATCAGCTGCAGGGAGCATCAGTGTTCTCCAAGATAGATCTTCGATCCGGATACCACCAGCTGAAAGTGAGGGAGGCTGATGTGCATAAGACATCTTTCCGGATGCGTTACGGTAACTATGAGTTTTTTGTGATGCCCTTCAACCTGACGAACGCGCCAGCGATCTTCATGGATCTTATGAATCGCGTGTTTCAACCATACTTGGATCAGTTCGTCATAGTTTTCATTGATGATATCCTGATCTATTCGAAGAGCAGTTAGGAGCACAGTCAGCAACCGAGACAATGTTACAGACACTACAAGACAGATGACTGCAGCTAATGTGAGTTCTGGCTTGAAAAGGTGGCATTCTTGGGCCACATTGTATCTTGGGATGGCATAGAGGTCGACCCTAGAAAAGTAGAGGCAGTCAGAGATTGGCCAGTTCCGAAGAGCGTGACAGACATCCGTAGTTTCTTGGGATTGGCAGACTATTATAGGAAGTTCATCCAGGACTTCTCTTCTATTGCGATGCCTATGACCACCTTGACGAAGAAGAATGCCAAGTTTATATGGGTACCTGAGTATCATGAGAGCTTTGACAGACTGAAGCTAGCATTGACACTGCACCAGTACTAGCTATGCCATCAGGGCAAGGAGAGTTTTTGATTTATACAGATGCATCTAAGCTTGGGTTGGGCGCAGTTCTGATGCAGCAGGTAGGGATGTAAATGAACCAAACCGTTTGCGAGCTATTCGAAGCTCGGTTCGGTAAAAAGCTCGTTTGAGTTCGTTTGTTAATCATATCATGTAGAACCTGTAAACCAGACTACGTATAAGTCATGCATAATTCTAGCATTTAAAGTAAAATGATTTTATTATTATTGCATGAGTATTTATTCTTTTCTTTAAATTTAATTACTTTATGCAGTTCAGTGAGGCCGGACTGGAGTTGGAGTTTTGAGATAAAATTTAAGATTAAAAAATCATTCCCAGAATTTATTTTAGCTAGCTAATAAGTTAATTTAAGTTAAAATGAGGTTTAAGGAATTATTTAAGTAACTTGAGGTAAGTAGGAAATAAGTTCATTTAGGTTCCATAATTAAGGTGTTAATTCACTAAATTATTTAAAGGATAGGTAAGGCTCTAAAGATTTAAAATACACTAACTAAACAATATTTCCCTTCATTTTTATTTCAAATTTCGGCCACCCCTTAGTGAGACAACAATTCTTTGACAACTCACCACCTTTGACTCTTTCTTTATTATTTCTTGGCATGATAATCCTTTCATCTATTAAACCCCATTAATTAATATTAGATCATTATCCTAGCCTTGTGAGGACATGAAGAATCGGTCACACCCCATCTAACCCTCCAACAACCATTTTGATATCAAACCATTTCAAATTTGAAAAGAGAGCAAGACTTGGTCTTGCCATCCCTTTTATATTGCAACCCCTTCCCCCTGACTCTCCTAACCATCATTTCCTCTCCCCTTGCACCGAAAATTTGAGAGCATTTCAGAGCATTTTCGTGAGCCTCATAGCTTGAGTAAAGAGAAAATAATTGAGTAGAAGGAAGATCAAGAAGATCACTCCGCCTCCTCCGCGCCGCGTCGTCGTTTCGTTCGTTTTCTTTTCAAAACGAAACCAAGGCATGTTTATATTTTTCCTTGCTCTTCAATCAAGTCATATAAATGTTTTTAAACCATATTTTTCCATGATCTTATTAGCAAAACCGAAATATATCAAGAACTTTTCAAAATAAAAGATGCAGATTTTCGGCCCCTTTCCTTGTGCTCCTCACGGTTTGGCTTGTGTTGATCGTTTCAGGTGTTGGCTCGTGTCCAGGCTCTCAAGGCTGCCCCTAGACACATTCTAGGATGTACTAGGATCATGGTGGTCCATTGTTTCAAGCCCTATGCATGCTGAAATTCAGAATTTACAGCAACTCATCCTTAGTGTCACTTTGAGTTTCGATTTTTAATTCTTGCTGTCAAAGGAGGATGTATCTGGTCTTGGCTGCCCTAGGGGCTATAGCCATGGTTGGGACACCTCCTTGGCATGTCTAAGACGTGACCAAGTCGGCCTTTCAAGGCTTGGTCCATGGTTTTATCGATTTTTAAATAAAAACAAGAACAGCCCCCTTCGACCCCTTTAAAATTCTGCACATGCCTTTTCGGTTTTGGTGGTTTGGAGTGGACCTTGGTTGGCCTCTGGCCCTTAGCCCTGGTTCACACCATACCCCATGATGTCTAGATCAAGCCATGGTCAACGTTATGGCCACTGGTATGATGCATGACAGCAACAAAACAAAATTTCAGAAACATCACCGTACAGATTTTTGTGTTCTCGGTTGAAGCTTGGTGTTGTCCTAGGTGTTGGATTGGATTGTGGTTGTCCTAGGGCCCTTAACCATGGTTCAAGACACCCCTTAGGATGTTGGGAAGAGGCTCTGGTCGGTGGTTCAAGCCCCAATGGACAAAAGTCTCGCAAATGAAGCAATGTAAGCACAAGTGCGGTTGCTGGAATTTCTGGACAGCAACTTGCTGCTTCGGTTCAGTGGCTCGTTCGAGTTCTTGGTTGGCTTTTAGCCTATGGTCTTGGACTGGACAGTGCCTCATCGAGTTAGGAAGGTCATGTTTTTGGCTGTTTGTGATTCGGATAATTTTAGAAGTCGTACGAGAAATTACGGTGCGAAGTGCCAAATTGACTCTCGAAAGAGCGTTTCATGTTTTGGCCTCCATTCACCAAAATTTCGACTTGCATCGTTTTTGGAGCATTATTTCATCATTTTAGGCATATTTTAATCATGACTATATGATGGTTCGGTGTTGGTTCGGGTTGGTACGGAGTCATGATTAAATACGAAGTTGTTAGGCGTAATGGTGCCAATTTTGAGATTTAATTACATAGTTTGGTCAAGTTAAATCATTTGCATATTTTCACGTTATATTTTAGGTCGCAGCGAGCCTGGAAAAGATCCAACCCATGTGGTAAAATAATACAGGATATTTAGTTACGCCATTTAATTATATTATGTGCATAAAAATATAAAATATTCATTTTTGAGATTTATGCGATATTGCTTGTGGCCATTTCACTATCATGGGATCATTGTATCATCCGGTCATCAATTACTGGTCAGTTCAGTTCAGTTTCACCCAGTATACTGCGGCATTAGTCTGATCAGACGTTCATTACTTCACCCGATCGCCAGTTACCGGTCAGTTCAGTTCAGTTCATTGCTGGGGCCACTTGCATAGACCATAATCTCACCAGAAAATTATTACATGCTATTTCATTACAGGGCTCCATGGAGCAAACATTTTCACTATGATTTTAGTTTAGTTATGCACGTATTATAATTAATCAGGACACGATATTTTACGTTATGCCTCATGACATGTTATTTTTACTCCCATGCAACTTTATTATATTATTTAGTCGTTATTTACGATATATGCATGCTGAGTCTTTAGACTCACTAGACTTGACAGTTGTAGGTACTGATGAGGTCGGGACCGAGGGCGGGGACCAATGAGCTAGCTTGGGTCGGCAGTAGTGGAACCCGAGGACCTCATTTACAGCATTTGCCATTTTTATGCTCAAACATTTTTATCAGTTGTTGGATTACTTTAACTTGTTATTTTGTGAGCAATAATTTCTTCCGCTGCTATTTTGAACATTAAACTTGATTTATCAGTTAATTTCGTGAATGAGGCATTTTAATTATTTTAAAAAGAAAATTTTTAATTTTTACGCAAATTTTCAAACACGAATTTTCGGGCCGTTATAGCTGGTATCAGAGCAATGGTTCTTTAAAGGGTTGTACTACTACTGACCACGAGAAGCTCATGAAGTCACGTCGTCGGTCTGTAAGTTTTACATTTACGCATTTTATTCAAAGCATGAATTATTTAACAGCATGTTTTCATGAATTATTTTACGTCCAAATTTTTATTGTTCAGTATTTAAATTTAAATAAATTATGGAATTATGCATGTTGGTTACGTATGGGTTATGTATGGAATAGTATGTCCCCTAGACGCATTCTCGAGCGCACTAGAAATGATAAGCCTCGCCAAGAGGACAGGGAGGAGCAGAGGCAGGAGAGAGATTTACCACCTCCACCTCCACCGGACATGAATGCCCAGATGCTAGCTGGGATGACTCAATTCTTCGCACAGTTTGCGGGGAACCATGCTGTGGCGACCAGGCCGACAGGGCCCGAGGCTGTCTATGAAAGATTCATGAAGATGCGTCCTAAGGAGTTTTCAGGGACGACGGACCCCATGATTGCCGAGGGCTGGATCAAGTCCCTCGAGGGTATCTTCGAGTTCATGGAGCTTGGATATGCAGACAGAGTTCGATGTGCCACATATTTATTCGGAGGAGATGCCCGCTTATGGTGGGAAGGAGCATCAGTAGCCCTGAACTTGGCTACACTGAGTTGGGCGCGCTTCACGGAGGTATTCTACTCCAAATATTTTACTGAGGAAGTGCGCACCAAGTTGACCACGGAATTCATGAGCCTGAGACAGGGAGATCTAACTGTTACGGAGTTCATCCGTAAGTTTGAGAGGGGTTGTCATTTTGTGCCCCTGATCGCGAATGATGCTAAAGCCAAGTTGATGCATTTCTTGGTGGGTCTACGGCCAATCTTGCGCCGTGATGTTAGAGTGTCTGACCCTACTGCTTATGAGGTCGCGGTCTCCAAAGCTCTAGCCGCAGAGCAGGATCAGCGTGATATCGAGAGAGACCGCCAGGGCAAGTGCCCAGTCCAGGTACCACACCGCCCTCCTCTTCAGCAGCATCAGGAGCAGAACAAGAGGCATTTTCACGGGCCACCTAGAAACAGAGGTCAGCAGCAGCAGCGGGGACGCCCAGCCCCGAGGACTTTTGAGCACCCAGTTTGCCCTAAGTGCTCGTGCCGCCATCCTGGAGCATGCATGTTTGGTTCAGGGAAGTGTTATAAGTGTGGTAGTCCAGACCACTTACTTCTGCAGTGCCCTCAGAGGAATCTGCCTACCCAAGGCAGAGTTTTTGCTCTCCATGCCACGAAGACGAACCTGGAGACCATGCTTATGACAGGTACCTTTAAGCTTTAAGTTTACATTTGGGATTTAATGTTTTGGGGTTAAGATTTTTGAACATAGAATTGCAGTAGGATTGCATGCTCTACTCAGTATTATTTTGGAAATTTAAGTTAGAAGAACTTTGACCTTTGCATGTCTATAAGTTAGTTCTTGTGATTATTGGGTTCAGCTTAGTATTCCAACCTTTCAGGGAGAATATTTATATCTAATTCCGCTACGAAGGCCTTGATAGATTCAGGGGCCACTCACTCATTTATTTCGGAGGTCTTTGCTAATTTCCTCAAGGTCAAGACCGTTGGGCTAGATGTAGCCTATTCAGTAGTATTGCCTTCTGGTGAGTTGATGGCAGCTACCAATGTGATCCGAGACATAGATCTTGAGCTCCATGGCAACCTCGTTTATGCGGATCTGACCATGTTGCCGATGCCAGAGTTTGACATCATCCTAGGGATGGACTGGCTATTGCGGAACAGAGTTTCGATTGACTTCGAGCGGAGATCTGTTCTAGTCCGACTGCCTGGAATGACGCAGTTCTTATTCGAGCCGGACATGTACTTTCCCTTACCGTGCATTATTCCTTATGTCAAGGCTAGGAAGCTCATGTATAGAGGGTGTCGGGCGTTTTTAGCAACTTTTATATTTGTCCCCGAGGCGCCCAGTCAGTCAGCCACAGATGTTCCGATTGTTAGAGACTTCTTAGACGTTTTTCCTGAGAACGTTTCTGGTATGCCACCCGAGAGAGAGGTGGAGTTTTCCATCGAGCTTATGCCAGGTACGGTTCCTGTCGAGGCCCGAAAACTCCTTGCTTGAAAATTTGCGGAAAAATTAAAAATTTTCTTTTAAAAATAAATGGAGTGCCTCATTCATAAAATCAACTGATAACTCAAGTTCAATGTTTAAAATATAGCAGCGGAAAAAAATAAAGTTTGCCGAAAATAACAATTTAAAAATATTCAACAGCTGATAAAATGTCTGAGCATAAAAAAAGTGGCAAGTGCTGAAACTGAGGTCCTCGGGTGCCACTACTGCCGACCCAAGCTGGCTCACTGGTCCCCGCCCTCGGCCCTGGCCTCATCAGTACCTACAACAATCAAGTCTAGTGAGCCTAAAGACACTCAGCATGCAAATATCGTAGGTAACGAGTAAATACTGAAGTAAAATGTGCATGGGATAAAATATCATGTCATGAGGCATACTGAAAATAACTTGTACTGAGCAATTATAATACGTGCATAACTGAATTGAAATCATAGTAAAAATGTTTGCTCCTTGGAGCCCTGTACTGAAATAACTGGTAAAAATTTTCTGTTGAGATTATGGTCTACGCCTGTGGCCCCTGCACTGAACTGAACTGATCGGTAACTGGCTACCGGGGAGTATAAAACTGAACTGAGCTGGCCGGTCACTGGCGACCGTATAAAATAATGCTCCCATAATAGTGAATTGACCACAAGCCATATCGCATAAATCTCACAAATAAGTATTTTCTATTTTCATGCACGTAATATAATTAAATGGCATAATGAAAATATCCTGTATATTTTACCAACTGGATTGGATCGCTCCCAGGCTCGCTGCAACCTACATATGCCATGAAAAATATGCAATAGCTTAAACTTGACCAAACTATGCAATTAAGTTTGAAAATGCGACAATTACGTCTAACGACTTCGTATTTAATCATGACTCCGAACCAACCCGAACCGACACTGAACCGACGTATAGTCATGATTAAAATACGCTTAAAATTATGAACTAATGCTCCTAAAATGATGAGGGTCGAAATCTAGGTGAAATGGAGTCCAAAACAAGAAACGCTCTTTCGAGAGTCAATTTGACACATCGCACCGTAAATTCTCGTACGACCTCAAAATTGATCCGAATCACGAACGGTCAAAAACACAACCTTCGTAACTTGATGAGGCACTGTCCAGTCCAAAGCCATAGGCTAAAAGCCGACCGAGTACTCGAACGAGCCTCCGAACCGACACAGCAACTTGCTGTAAATTCCAGCAGCAGCAACTTCGCTTTCATCGCGTCGTTTGCGAGACTTTTTGTCATTGGGGCTTGAACCACCGACCATAGCCTCTCAACAACATCCCAAGGAATGATTTGAACCATGGCTAAGGGCCGTAGGCCAGCCACAATTCGCCTCATTCCAGCAACCAACCGAAAGTTCTTACCGAGAAACAATTCTGCACGTCGGGGCATTGTTCTTGTTTTGTTGTCACCGATCGTTCCAGTGGCCATTTGATTGACCATGGCACGATCTAGACATCTTGGGACATGGTATGAACCATGGCTAAGGGCTATAGGCCAAACCAGATCCACACCATTCCACCAAAAACCGAAACAACACAAGCTGAAAAAAAAAGGAAACCGAAAGTGGGGAGGGGCTGTTCTGGTGTTTTATTTTAAAACCGATCCACCATGGACCAAGCCACAAAAAGGGCGACTTAGTCACGTCTTATACATGCTAGGGAAGCGATCTAACCATGGCTACGGGCCTTGTGGCAGCCATGATCAGATTCAATCCCTTGAAAGAAAAATCTGAAATTTCGAAGCACAAAATGGCAGTGGAGGAATGCTGCTGTCATTTTCGATTCCATCATGCATGGGGCTGATTTGAATGGACCAACATGGTCCTAATGCACCCTATTACGTGTCTAGATGCCGCCTTGGGAGCCTGGAGTCGAACCATCCACCTGAAACCACTAAACAAGAGGAAACGTGAAGCTTGCCAAGGAAAATCAAAAAAATCTGCACCATGGTTTCGAAAATATTTGGACATGCATCTCGATTTTTTTTCTTGATAAAACATGATCACATACTGAAAAATAATTGCTAATATGACTTGATTGAGGTTTGAAAGAATCTAGACATGCCTTGGTTATCGTTTGAAATAAAAACGAAAAGAATACGACGACTCGGCGCGGAGGAGGTGGAGCGCTTCTTTCCTTTTCTACCTTTCTTCTTACTCGATTTTTCTCTCCTATCTCCCACTGAATTCTCACGGTTTTTCCACTCTGAAATACTCTCTAATTTGGTGATGGGGGAGGGGAAAGGGTGGTTAAGAGAGTGAGGGAAATGGTTGCAAGATATAGGGAACAAATCAAGACCAAGTCTCCACCTTTTGAATTTTGAATTCTAGTTTGATATCAAATTATTTTTTGGTGCATGTTGGGGTGAGGTGGCCGATCCATTACCATCTAGACTAGGTGAGGATAAGGTTGATCATTAATTAAATGGTGCTCCCAAAAATAAAAGAATTATCCTACTAATTAAATACAAAGAAAGGGTCAAATGTGTTGGGTTGGCAAGGGATAATTTAGCAACTAAGGGGGGCCGAAAATTTACTAATAAATGGAGGGGAAATGTTGATTATCTAGTAACTTAATAACCCTTAAAAGCCTCACTAATCCTTTAAATAATTTAGTGAATTAACCCTTAATTATTGGAACTTAAATGAACTTATTTTTTAATCACCTCAAGTAATTAAATTAAATCCTCAAAACATCCTTTTTAACTTAAATGAACTTACTTGCTAGCTAAATTAACTTCTGGAAATATTTCTCGAATCTTAAATTCTATCTCAAAGCTCTAACTCCAGTCCGGCCTCACTGAAATAACTGAAATACTAAAAATCAAACTACTGCCTGAAATAATAAAATAATTAACTTCAAAGAAATGCCTTAAAATAATCATGCAATGAAGTCAATTTAATTTTAAAAAAATCTAGAATTATGCATGGCTTATACGTAGACTGATTTACGGGTTCTACAATCCTCCCCCCTTAAAAGAAATTTCGTCCTCGAAATTAGAACTCACCGAATAACTCGGGGTAACGATCTCTCATCTCCGACTCAGACTCCCATGTAGCTTCCTCCTCTGAATGATTGAGCCATTTGACTTTGACTCGCTTAACCAACTTGTTCCGAAGTTTCTTCTCCTGCCGGTCTAGGATCTGCACTGGTCTTTCCTCATAAGACAGGTTCGGAGTAAGTTGCAACGGCTCAAAGTTCAGCACATGCGAAGGGTTCGCCATGTACTTTCTCAGCATGGAGACGTGAAAGACATTGTGTACTCTGGCCAGATTCGGCGGAAGAGCCACACGATAAGCTAGCGTCCCAACTCTGTCAAGGATCTCAAACGGTCCAATGAATCTCGGACTGAGCTTCCCTTTCTTCCCAAATCTCATGACACCCTTCATAGGTGCCACTTTCACAAATACATGATCGCCCACTGCAAACTCCAAATCTTTCCTCCGCTGATCGGCATAGCTCTTCTGTCGACTCTGAGCAGTCCTCATTCTATCACGGATCTTGACTACTACATCTGCTGCCTGCTGAACAATCTCTGGACCCAACTCTGCTCTCTCTCCTACTTCATCCCAATGGACAGGAGATCTGCACTTGCGGCCATACAGTGCTTCATACGGAGCCATACCTATAGACGACTGGAAGCTGTTGTTATAGGTGAACTCAACCAATGGCAAGTTCGACTCCCAACTCCCTGAGAAATCAATGACGCAAGCGCGAAGAAGATCCTCCAAAATGTGAATAACTCGCTCCGACTGCCCATCTGTCTGCGGATGGAAAGCTGTGCTAAACAGCAACTTCGTACCCAAAGTCGAATGCAAACTCTTCCAAAATGAGGAAGTGAATCGGGGATCTCTGTCGGATACGATCGAAACTGGAACACCATGGAGTCAGACTATCTCTCGGATATACAGCTCTGCATACTGAACCATGGTGAAAGTCGTCTTAATAAGAAAGATGTGCGCTGATTTGGTAAGACGATCTACAATCACCCAGATAGCATTCGATCCTCTGGCTGACCTTGGCAATCCGGTCACAAAGTCCATGGTAACAATCTCCCACTTCCACTCGGGAATAGGGAGAGGCTTGAGCAAACCTGCTGGTCTCTGATGCTCGGCCTTCACTAACTGGCAGGTCAGACACTCGGACACAAAACGTCTGATGTCCTTCTTCATACCAGGCCACCAATACAATAGCTGCAGATCCTTGTACATCTTTATACTCCCTGGATGAATAGAGTACGGCGACGTATGGGCTTCTGTTAAGATATCTGCTCGGATAGAATCACTGCTAGGAACCCATATCCTGTCTCGGTATCTCACAATACCATCACTGACTGAATACAAGACACTGCCCTTGGCTTCATCTCTCTTCTTCCACTGTGCCAATTGCTCATCTGCTGACTGACCACTGCGAATACGGTCCAAGAGAGAAGACTGAATGGTCCAGGTAGATAGACGAGGAACTCTACCTCGAGGATAAGTCTCGAGATCAAACCTCTGTATCTCAAACTGAAGAGGTTTCTGAATCGTCAAATGAGCCATCACTGCGACTTTTCTGCTCAATGCATCCGCAACTACATTAGCTTTACCAGGGTGGTAGCTAATGTCACAATCGTAGTCTTTCACAAGCTCCAACCAACGCCTCTGACGCATGTTCAGCTCCTTCTGCGTAAAGAAATACTTGAGGCTCTTGTGGTCGGTAAAGATCTGGCACTTCTCCCCATACAGATAGTGCCTCCAAATCTACAAGGCAAAAACTACGGCGGCCAATTCTAGATCATGGGTAGGGTAGTTCTTCTCATGGATTTTCAACTGTCGAGAAGCATACGCTATCACCTTCCCATGCTGCATCAATACTGCGCCCAAACTGAGCTTCGAAGCATCGGTGTACAAAACAAAATCTCCGGGCCCTGACGGCATGGCCAAAAACTGGTGATGAGATAAGAGCTTGCTTCAAAGTATCGAAGCTCTTCTGACACTCCTCGCTCCACACAAATTTAGCATTCTTCTTGGTCAATGATGTGAGTGGAACGGCAATAGAGGAGAATCCCTTAATGAACTTTTGATAATATCCTGCTAGCCCAAGAAAACTGCGGATCTCTGATGCATTCTGCGGCAACCCAATCTCTAACTGCGACAACTTTCGCTGGGTCTATCTCAATACCACTGCTAGAAACAATGTGGCCTAAGAACGCCACCTTCTCTAACCAGAATTCGCACTTACTGAACTTTGCGAATAACTTGTGCTTCTGCAAGGTCTGCAGCACTGTGGTCAGATGTCTGCTGTGATCCTCTTGATTTTTCGAGTAGACGAGAATTATGAATACTATCACAAACTGGTCAAGATACGGCTGAAATACGCGATTCATGAGATCCATGAAGATCGCTGGCGCATTCGTCAGACCGAACGGCATCACTAGGAACTCGTAGTGACCATAACGAGTCCTGAAAGCTGTCTTCGAGACATCAGCATCTCTCACCCTCAACTGGTGATAACCGGAACGCAGATCTATCTTGGAGAAAATCGAAGCTCCCTGCAACTGGTCAAACAGATCCTCAATCCTCGGAAGTGGGTATTTATTCTTCACTGTAACCCTGTTCAACTCCCGATAGTCAATACAAAGTCTCATAGAGCCATCCTTCTTTTTCACAAATAAGACCGGCGCGCCCCATGGTGAAAAGCTCGGGCGAATGAACTCCTTGTCAAGAAAGTCCTGAATCTGCTTCTTAAGCTCTGCCATCTCTGTCGGTGCTAGTCGGTACGGCTCTTTGGATATCGGAGCCGTACCTGGCATAAGCTCAATGAAAAACTCCACCTCTCTCTCGGGTGGCATACCAGAGACGTCTTTGGGAAAAACGTCTAAAAAACCTCTGACAATCGGAACATCTGAGGCTAACTGGCTGGGTTCCTCGGGGACAAATAAAAAGGTCGCTAGAAATGCCCGACACCCTCTATGCATGAGCTTCCTGGCCTGAACATAAGGAATAATGCGCGGTAAAGGAAAGTACCTATCCGGCTCAAATAAGAACTGCTCCATTCCAGGCGGTCGGACAAGAACAGATCTCCGCTGGAAGTCTATCAACACTCTGTTCCTCAATAGCCAGTCCATCCCTAAGATAATGTCAAATTCCGGCATCGGTAGCACAATCAGATCCGCATAAACAAGATTACTGTGCAGCTCAAGGTCTAAATCTCGGATAACATTGGTGGCTGCCATCTCCTTGCCTGACGGCAACACTACTGAAAAGGCTATGTCTAGCCCAATGGTCTTGATCTTGAGAAAGTTTGCAAAGACCTCCGAAATAAACGAGTGAGTGGCCCCTGAATCTATCAAGGCCTTGGTAGCGGAACCAGATATAAAAATTCTCCCTGTCGACAACATAGTCTCCGGGTTGGTTTCCGCGGCATGGAGAGCAAAAACTCTGCCTTGGGTAGGCAGATTCCTCTGAGGGCATCTTAGCAACATGTGGTCTGGACTGCCACACTTAAAACACTTTCCTGAGCCAGACATACATGCTGCAGGATGGCGGCGTGAGCACTTGGGACAGACTGGGTGCTCATAAGTCCTCGGGGCTGGGCGTCCCCGCTGCAGCTGCTGCTGCTGCTGGCCTCTGTTTCTAGGCGGTCCGTGAAAAGGCCTCTTGTTCTGCTGCTGATGCTGATGAGGAGGAGGGCGGTGTGGTACTTGGACTGGGCGCTTGCCCTGGCGATCCCTCTCGATATCCCGCAGATCCTGCTCTCCGGCTAGGGCCTTGGAGACAGCAATCTCATAAGTAGCAGGGTCAGACACCCTAACATCCCGGTGCAAGATCGGCCGTAGACCCACCAGGAAATGCATCAACTTGGCTTTGGCATCATTCGCGATCAGGGGCACAAAATGACAGCCCCTCTCGAACTTACGGATGAACTCCGTAACCGTCATGTCTCCCTGTCTCATGCTCATGAACTCAGTGGTCAACCTGGTGCGCACTTCCTCGGCAAAATATTTGGAGTAGAAAACCTCCGTGAAGCGTGTCCATGAAAGTGTAGCCAAGGTCAGGGCTACTGACGCTCCTTCCCACCATAAGCGGGCATCTCCACTGAACAGATAGGTGGCACAACGGACTCTGTCTTCATCTCCCAGCTCCATGAACTCGAAGATAACCTCGAGGGATTTGATCCATCCCTCGGCAATCATGGGGTCAGACGTCCCAGAAAACTCCTTTGGACGCATCTTCATGAATCGCTCGTAAACAGCCTCTGGCCCTGTCGGCCTAGTCACCACCGCATTGTTCCCCGCAAACTGTGCGAAGAACTGTGTCATCCCAGCTAGCATCTGGGCACTCATGTCAGGTGGGGGCGGTGGTGGAGGTGGAGGAGGAGGAGGAGGAGGAGGTGTCTGCCTCTCTTGTCTTTGATCGTCATCGTCCTCGCGACAGTGCTCGCCACTACCTCTCGACGTCCTACTTGACGTCTAGGGGGCATACTGTTTCAACATAACCCATACGTAACTAACATGCATAATTCCATAATTTATTTTTTTATGAACACTGAAATACTGAAAATCTGGTCGAAATTATTTCATGGAAGCATGCTGACAAAATAATTCATGCTTTAAATAAAATGCTGAACTGTAAAACTTACAGACCGATGGCGTGGCTTCGTGAGCTTCTCGTGGTCAGTAGTAGTGTAACCCTATATAGAACCACCGCTCTGATACCAACTGTCGAGGCCCGAAAACTCCTTGCTTGAAAATTTGTGGAAAAATTAAAAATTTTCTTTTAAAAATAAATGGAGTGCCTCATTCATAAAATCAACTGATAACTCAAGTTCAATGTTTAAAATATAGCAGCGGAAAAAAATAAAGTTTGCCGAAAATAACAATTTAAAAATATTCAACAGCTGATAAAATGTCTGAGCATAAAAAAAGTGGCAAGTGCTGAAACTGAGGTCCTCGGGTGCCACTACTGCCGACCCAAGCTGGCTCACTGGTCCCCGCCCTCGGCCCTGGCCTCATCAGTACCTACAACAATCAAGTCTAGTGAGCCTAAAGACTCAGCATGCAAATATCGTAGGTAACGAGTAAATACTGAAGTAAAATGTGCATGGGATAAAATATCATGTCATGAGGCATACTGAAAATAACTTGTACTGAGCAATTATAATACGTGCATAACTGAATTGAAATCATAGTAAAAATGTTTGCTCCTTGGAGCCCTGTACTGAAATAACTGGTAAAAATTTTCTGTTGAGATTATGGTCTACGCCTGTGGCCCCTGCACTGAACTGAACTGATCGGTAACTGGCTACCGGGGAGTATAAAACTGAACTGAGCTGGCCGGTCACTGGCGACCGGGGTGGTACCAAACTGAACTGATAGGTCACTGGCGACCGTATAAAATAATGCTCCCATAATAGTGAATTGACCACAAGCCATATCGCATAAATCTCAAAAATAAGTATTTTCTATTTTCATGCACGTAATATAATTAAATGGCATAATGAAAATATCATGTATATTTTACCAACTGGATTGGATCGCTCCCAGGCTCGCTGCAACCTACATATGCCATGAAAAATATGCAATAGCTTAAACTTGACCAAACTATGCAATTAAGTTTGAAAATGCGACAATTACGTCTAACGACTTCGTATTTAATCATGACTCCAAACCAACCTGAACCGACACTGAACCGACGTATAGTCATGATTAAAATACGCTTGAAATTATGAACTAATGCTCCTAAAATGATGAGGGTCGAAATCTAGGTGAAATGGAGGCCAAAACAAGAAACGCTCTTTCGAGAGTCAATTTGACACATCGCACCGTAAATTCTCGTACGACCTCAAAATTGATCCGAATCACGAACGGTCAAAAACAAGACCTTCCTAACTCGATGGGTCACTGTCCAGTCCAAAGCCATAGGCTAAAAGCCGACCGAGAACTCGAACGAGCCTCCGAACCGACACAGCAACTTGCTGTAAATTCCAGCAGCAGCAACTTCGCTTTCATCGCGTCGTTTGCGAGACTTTTGGCCATTGGGGCTTGAACCACCAACCATAGCCTCTCAACAACATCCCAAGGAATGATTTGAACCATGGCTAAGGGCCCTAGGCCAGCCACAATTCGCCTCATTCCAGCAACCAACCGAAAGTTCTTACCGAGAAACAATTATGCACGTCGTGGCATTGTTCTTGTTTTGTTGTCACCGATCGTTCCAGTGGCCATTTGATTGACCATGGCACTATCTAGACATCTTGGGACATGGTATGAACCATGGCTAAGGGCTATAGGCCAAACCAGATCCACACCATTCCACCAAAAACCGAAACAACACAAGCTGAAAAAAAAAGGAAACCCAAAGTGGGGAGGGGCTGTTCTGGTGTTTTATTTTAAAACCGATCCACCATGGACCAAGCCACAAAAAGGACGACTTAGTCAAATCTTAGACATGCTAGGGAAGCGATCTAACCATGGCTATGGGCCTTGTGGCAGCCATGATCAGATTCAATCCCTTGACAAAAAAATCTGAAATTTCGAAGCACAAAATGGCAGTGGAGGAATGCTGCTGTCATTTTTGATTCCATCATGCATGGGGCTGATTTGAATGAACCAACATGGTCCTAATGCACCCTATTACGTGTCTAGATGCCGCCTTGGGAGCCTGGAGTCGAACCATCCACCTGAAACCACTAAACAAGAGGAAACGTGAAGCTTGCCAAAGAAAATCAAAAAAATCTGCACCATGGTTTCGAAAATATTTGGACATGCATCTCGATTTTTTTTCTTGATAAAACATGATCACATACTGAAAAATAATTGCTAATATTACTTGATTGAGGTTTGAAAGAATCTAGACATGCCTTGGTTATCGTTTGAAATAAAAACGAAAAGAATACGACGACTCGGCGCGGAGGAGGTGGAGCGCTTCTTTCCTTTTCTACCTTTCTTCTTACTCGATTTTTCTCTCCTATCTCCCACTGAATTCTCACGGTTTTTCCACTCTGAAATACTCTCTAATTCGGTGATGGGGGAGGGGAAAGGGTGGTTAAGAGAGTGAGGGAAATGGTTGCAAGATATAGGGAACAAATCAAGACCAAGTCTCCACTTTTTGAATTTTGAATTCTAGTTTGATATCAAATGATTTGTTGGTGCATGTTGGGATGAGGTGGCCGATCCATTAACATCTAGACTAGGTGAGGATAAGGTTGATCATTAATTAAATGGTGCTCCCAAAAATAAAAGAATTATCCTACTAATTAAATACAAAGAAAGGGTCAAATGTGTTGGGTTAGCAAGGGATAATTTAGCAACTAAGGGGGCCGAAAATTTACTAATAAATGGAGGGGAAATGTTGATTATCTAGTAACTTAATAACCCTTAAAAGCCTCACTAATCCTTTAAATAATTTAGTGAATTAACCCTTAATTATTGGAACTTAAATGAACTTATTTCTTAATCACATCAAGTAATTAAATTAAATCCTCAAAACATCCTTGTTAACTTAAATGAACTTACTTGCTAGCTAAATTAACTTCTGGAAATATTTTTCGAATCTTAAATTCTATCTCAAAGCTCCAACTCCAGTCCGGCCTCACTGAAATAACCGAAATGCTAAAAATCAAACTACTGCATGAAATAATAAAATAATTAACTTCAAAGAAATGCCTTAAAATAATCATGCAATGAAGTCAATTTAATTTTAAAAAAATCTAGAATTATGCATGGCTTATACGTAGACTGATTTACGGGTTCTACAGTTCCGATCTCCAAAGCACAGTACCGACTAGCACCGACGGAGATGGCAGAGCTTAAGAAGCAGATACAGGAACTTCTAGATAAGGAGTTCATTCGCCCGAGTTTTTCACCATGGGGCGCGCCAGTCTTATTTGTGAAGAAGAAGGATGGCTCTATGAGGCTTTGTATTGACTATCGGGAGTTGAACAGGGTTACAGTGAAGAACAAGTACCCACTTCCGAGGATCGAGGATTTGTTTGACCAGTTGCAGGGAGCTTCGGTATTCTCCAAGATAGATCTGCGTTCCGGTTATCACCAGTTGAGGGTGAGAGATGCTGATGTTTCCAAGACTGCCTTCAGGACTCGTTTTGGCCACTAAGAGTTCCTTGTGATGCCGTTCGGTCTGACGAATGCGCCAGCGATCTTCATGGATCTCATGAATCGCGTATTTCAGCCGTATCTTGACCAGTTTGTGATAGTATTCATAATTCTCGTCTACTCGAAAAATCAAGAGGATCACAGCAGACATCTGACCACAGTGCTGCAGACCTTGCAGAAGCACAAGTTATTCGCAAAGTTCAGTAAGTGCGAATTCTGGTTAGAGAAGGTGGCGTTCTTAGGCCACATTGTTTCTAGCAGTGGTATTGAGGTAGACCCAGCGAAAGTTGTCGCAGTTAGAGATTGGGTTGCCGCAGAATGCATCAGAGATCCGCAGTTTTCTTGGGCTAGCAGGATATTATCAAAAGTTCATTAAGGGATTCTCTTCTATTGCCGTTCCACTCACATCATTGACCAAGAAGAATGCTAAATTTGTGTGGAGCGAGGAGTGTCAGAAGAGCTTCGATACTTTGAAGCAAGCTCTTATCTCATCACCAGTTTTGGCCATGCCGTCAGGGCCCGGAGATTTTGTTTTGTACACCGATGCTTCGAAGCTCAGTTTGGGCGCAGTATTGATGCAGCATGGGAAGGTGATAGTGTATGCTTCTCGACAGTTGAAAATCCATGAGAAGAACTACCCTACCCATGATCTAGAATTGGCCGCCGTAGTTTTTGCCTTGAAGATTTGGAGGCACTATCTGTATGGGGAGAAGTGCCAGATCTTTACCGACCACAAGAGCATCAAGTATTTCTTTACGCAGAAGGAGCTGAACATGCGTCAGAGGCGTTGGTTGGAGCTTGTGAAGGATTATGACTTTGACATTAGCTACCACCCGGGTAAAGCTAATGTAGTTGCGGATGCATTGAGCAGAAAAGTCGCAGTGATGGCTCATTTGACGATTCAGAGACCTCTTCAGACTGAGATGCAGAGGTTTGGTCTAGAGACTTATCCTCAAGGTAGAGTTCCCCGTCTATCTACCTTGACTATTCAGTCCTCTCTTCTTGACCGTATTCGCAGTGGTCAGTCAGCAGATGAGCAGTTAGCAAAGTGGAAGCAGAGAGATGAGGCCAAGGGCAGTGTCTTGTATTCAGTCAGCGACGGTATTGTGAGATACCGAGACAGGATGTGGGTTCCCAACAGTGGTTCTATTCGAGCAGATATTCTATCAGAGGCCCACATGTTGCCGTACTCTATTCATCCAGGGAGTACGAAAATGTACCGAGATCTGCAGTCATTGTATTGGTGGCCTGGGATGAAGAAAGAAATCAGACGGTTTGTATCCGAGTGTCTGACTTGCCAGTTAGTGAAGGCGGAGCATCAGAGACCAGCAGGTTTGCTCAAGCCTCTTCCCATTCCCGAGTGGAAGTGGGAGAATGTTACCATGGACTTTGTGATCGGATTGCCGAAATCAGTCAGAGGGTCAAATGCTATATGGGTGATTGTTGATCGTCTTACCAAATCAGCGCACTTCTTGCCTATTAAGACGACTTTCACCATGATTCAGTATGTAGAGTTGTATATCCGGGAGATAGTCCGACTTCATGGTATTCCAGTTTCTATCGTATCTGACAGAGATCCCAGATTCACTTCCTCATTTTGGAAGAGTTTGCATTCGACTATAGGTACGAAGTTGCTATTTAGCACAGCTTTCCATCCGCAGACAGATGGGCAGTCAGAGCGAGTTATTCATATTTTGGAGGATCTTCTCCGTGCTTGTGTTATTGATTTCTCTGGGAGTTGGGAGTCGAACTTGCAATTAGTGGAGTTCACCTATAACAACATCTTCCAGTCGTCTATTGGTATGGCTCCGTATGAAGCACTATATGGCCGCAAGTGTAGATCTCCTATTCAATGGGACGAAGTAGGGGAGGGATCAGAGTTGGGTCCGGAGATTATTCAGCAGGCTGCCGATGTAGTAGTCAAGATCCGTGATAGGATGAGGACTACTCAGAGTCGACAGAAAAGTTATGCAGATCAGAGGAGGAGAGACCTAGAGTTTGCCGTTGGTGACCATGTCTTTGTGAAGGTAGCGCCTATGAAGGGTGTCATGCGATTTGAGAAGAAAGGGAAGCTCAGTCCAAGATTCATTGAACCATTTGAGATCCTCGACAGAGTTGGGACGTTAGCTTATTGTGTGGCTCTTCCGTCGAATCTGGCCGGAGTACACAATGTGTTCCACGTCTCTATGCTGAGGAAGTATATGGCGAATCCTTCGCATGTCTTGAACTTTGAGCCGTTGCAGCTTACTCCGAACCTGTCTTACGAGGAGAGACCAGTGCAGATCTTAGACAGGCAGGAGAAGAAGCTTCGGAACAAGCTAGTTAAGCGAGTGAAAGTCAAATGGCTCAACCATTCAGAGGAAGAAGCTACGTGGAAGTCTGAGACAGAGATGAGGAGTCGGTACCCCGAGTTATTCGGTGAGTTTTAATTTCGAGGACGAAATTTCTTTTAAGGGGGGAGAGTTGTAGAACCCGTAAACCAGACTACGTATAATCATGCATAATTCTAGCATTTAAAGTAAAATGATTTTATTATTATTGCATGAGTATTTATTCTTTCCTTTAAATTTAATTACTTTATGCAGTAGTTTAATTTTTATCTTTTCAGTTAATTCAGTGAGGCCGGACTGGAGTTGGAGTTTTGAGATAAAATTTAAGATTAAGAAATCATTCACAGAATTTATTTTAGCTAGCTAATAAGTTAATTTAAGTTAAAATGAGGTTTAAGGAATTATTTAAGTAACTTGAGGTAAGTAGGAAATAAGTTCATTTAGGTTCCATAATTAAGGTTTTAATTCACTAAATTATTTAAAAGATAGGTAAGGCTCTAAAGATTTAAAATACACTAACTAAACAATATTTTCCTTCATTTTTATTTCAAATTTCGGCCACCCCTTAGTGAGACAACAATTCTTTGACAACTCACCACCTTTGACTCCTTCTTTATTATTTCTTGGCATGATAATCCTTTCATCTATTAAACCCCATTAATTAATATTAGATCATTATCCTAGCCTTGTGAGGACATGAAGAATCGGTCACACCCCATCTAACCCTCCAACAATCATTTTGATATCAAACCATTTCAAATTTCAAAAGAGAGCAAGACTTGGTCTTGCCATCCCTTTTATATTGCAACCCCTTCCCCCTGACTCTCCTAACCATCATTTCCTCTCCCCTTGCACCGAAAATTTGAGAGCATTTCACAGCATTTTCGTGAGCCTCATAGCTTGAGTAAGAGAGAAAATAATTGAGTAGAAGGAAGATCAAGAAGATCACTCCGCCTCCTCCGCGCCGCGTCGTCGTTTCATTCGTTTTTTTTCAAAACGAAACCAAGGCATGTTTATATTTTTCCTTGCTCTTCAATCAATTCATATACATGTTTTTAAACTATATTTTTCCATGATCTTATCAGCAAAACCGAAATATATCAAGAACTTTTCAAAATAAAAGATGCAGATTTTCGGCCCCTTTCCTTGTGCTCCTCACGGTTTGGCTTGTGTTGATCGTTTCAGGTGTTGGCTCGTGTCCAGGCTCTCAAGGCTGCCCCTAGACACATTTTAGGATGTATTAGGATCATGGTGGTCCATTGTTTCAAGCCCTATGCATGCTGAAATTCAGAATTTACAGCAACTCATCCTTAGTGTCACTTTGAGTTTTGATTTTTAATTCTTGCTGTCAAAGGAGGATGTATCTGGTCTTGGCTGCCCTAGGGGCTATAGCCATGGTTGGGACACCTCCTTGGCATGTCTAAGACGTGACCAAGTCGGCCTTTCAAGGCTTGGTCCATGGTTGCATCGATTTTTAAATAAAAACAAGAACAGCCCCCTTCGACCCCTTTAAAATTCTGCACATGCCTTTTCGGTTTTGGTGGTTTGGAGTGGACCTTGGTTGGCCTCTGGCCCTTAGCCCTGGTTCACACCATACCCCATGATGTCTAGATCAAGCCATGGTCAACGTTATGGCCACTGGTATGATGCATGACAGCAACAAAACAAAATTTCAGAAACATCACCGTACAGATTTTTGTGTTCTCGGTTGAAGCTTGGTGTTGTCCTAGGTGTTGGATTTGATTGTGGTTGGCCTAGGGCCCTTAGCCATGGTTCAAGCCACCCCTTAGGATGTTGGGAAGAGGCTCTGGTCAGTGGTTCAAGCCCAAATGGCCAATAGTCTCGCAAATGAAGCAATGTAAGCACAAGTGCGGTTGCTGGAATTTCTGGACAGCAACTTGCTGCTTCAGTTCAGTGGCTCTTTCGAGTTCTTGGTTGGCTTTTAGCCTATGGCCTTGGACTGGACAGTGCTTCATCAAGTTAGGAAGGTCATGTTTTTGGCTGTTTGTGATTCGGATCATTTTAGAAGTCGTACGAGAAATTACGGTGCGAAGTGCCAAATTGACTCTCGAAAGAGCGTTTCATGTTTTGGCCTTCATTCACCAAAATTTCGACTTGCATCATTTTTGGAGCATTATTTCATCATTTTAGGCATATTTTAATCATGACTATATGATGGTTTGGTGTTGGTTCGGGTTGGTACGGAGTCATGATTAAATACGAAGTCGTTAGGCGTAATGGTGTCATTTTTGAGATTTAATTACATAGTTTGGTCAAATTAAATCATTTGCATATTTTCACGTTATATTTTAGGTCGCAGCGAGCCTGGGAACGATCCAACCCATGTGGTAAAATAATATAGGATATTTAATTACGTCATTTAATTATATTACGTGCATAAAAATATAAAATATTCATTTTTGAGATTTATGCGATATTGTTTGTGGCCATTTTACTATCATGGGATCATTGTATCATCCGGTCGTCAGTTACCGGTCAGTTCAGTTCAGTTCCACCCACTATACTGTGGCATTAGTCTGATCAGACGTTCATTACTTCACCCGATCGCCAGTTACCGGTCAGTTCAGTGCAGGGGCCACTTGCGTAGACCATAATCTCACCAGAAAATTATTACATGCTATTTCATTACAGGGCTCCATGGAGCAAACATTTTAACTATGATTTTAGTTCAGTTATGCACGTATTATAATTAATCAGGACACGATATTTTACGTTATGCCTCATGACATGTTATTTTTACTCCCATGCAACTTTATTATATTATTTACTCGTTATTTACGATATATGCATGTTGAGTCTTTAGACTCATTAGACTTGATTGTTGTAGGTACTGATGAGGTCGGGACCGAGGGCGGGGACCAGTGAGCTAGCTTGGGTCGGCAGTAGTGGAACCCGAGGACCTCATTTACAGCATTTGTCATTTTTATGCTCAAACATTTTTATCAGTTGTTGGATTACTTTAACTTGTTATTTTGTGAGCAATAATTTCTTTCGCTGCTATTTTGAACATTAAACTGGATTTATCAGTTTACTTCGTGAATGAGGTATTTTAATTATTTTAAAAAGAAAATTTTTAATTTTTCCGCAAATTTTCAAACACGAATTTTCGGGCCGTTATATATCAAGCCAAACTCAAGCTCGATTTTGAGCTCGAAAAATTAATCAAACCAAGCTCAAGCCTAAAGATATTCGGCTCGTGAGATCGCAAACATGTTTGATAATAGGCTCGCGAGCTCGAGCTCGGCTCGTTTAGGTGGCTCGTAAGCTTGAGTTTGACTCATTTGTTGAGTTGACAAATAAAAATATTAGTACTAATGACAATGGAAGGACTGAACACAAGACAAATAAAAATATTAGTACTAACGTTATTATGAAATTTGCATGATACTTGACTAGTTGTTATTGGAGATGATTTTGTAATTCCTGATTTTAATGGATTCTTTGACGTCCTCCCTACTTTCTCACCAGACTTAGTTGAAGTATTAAAGGGGTGAAATTATTTCATTGTTATTTATATGGTGATATCAGTGTATGATGAATATTTTAGATGTATTATTTTGGAATGTTCAATAATATATTGATTTATGTTTTTTAGCTCTTATTTGTGTCGTTTTGGCTATTTATGAATGAATTTACATTATAATGTCTGATTTAAAATTAGTTTATAGATATATTTAATTTTTAACAAGCTCAAATCAAGCTCAATTTTATGCTTTACGAGCTCGAAAACGAGCCGAGCTCAAGACAGGCTTGTTAAACATGCTAAACGAGCTATTAATGAATCAAGTTCGAGTCTGACTTGATTAACATGCTAAACGAGCTTTTAACGGGCCGAGCTCGAGCTTTTCCCGAGCTTGGTAATTTCAAGACAAACCAAGCTCGAGCCTGATAATAAAAGTTCGAATCGAGCTCGAGCCTCAAACAATCTTAAATGAACCGAGCTCGAGCCTGATACTGTTTGGTTTGGTTTGAATCGTTTACATCCCTAGCAGCAGGACATGGTGTAGCCTATGCATCCAGACAGCTGAAGGTCCACGAGAAGAACTATCTGACGCATGACCTCGAGCTAGCAGCAGTAGTATTTGCCCTGAAGATCTGGAGACACTATCTGTATGGGGAGAAATGCAGATCATAAGAGGCTGAAATACTTCTTCACACAGAATGAGTTGAATAAGCGACAGAGAAGGTGGCTTGATCTGGTGAAGGACTATGATTGCGACATTAGCTACCATCCGTGTAAGGCTAATGTGGTCGCAGATGCTCTGAGCAAGAAGCACACAATGATTTCTCATCTGTCAATGTAGAGACCGCTACAGGCTGAGATTCAGAGATTTGAGCTTGCATTTTATGTCAGGGGCGAGGCCCCGAATCTTGCTACTCTAACAGTACAACCGACTCTTAGAGACAGAATCCGAGCATGGCAGACTTCTGACGAGCAGTTACAAAAGTGGAGACAAAAGGACGAGGCTAAGGGCCAGAGACTGTATAAATTTGTGGACGGCATAGTCAGATATATAGATCGCCTATGGATTCCTAACAGTGATTTCCTTCGAGCGGATATCTTGAGCGAGGCCCACAGCACCCCGTACTTCATCCATCCAGGGAGTACAAAGATGTATAAGAATGTACAGACTCTTTATTGGTGGCCGGGCATGAAGCGAGATATTCTGTGATTCGTCTCCAAGAGTTTGACTTGTCAACAGGTCAAAGCAGAGCATCAGAGACCTGCAGGGAAGCTGAGACCACTCCCTATTCCTGAGTGAAAATGGGATAACATTACTATGGCTTTTGTGACAGGGCTTCCGAGAACTATGGGAGGATTCAATGCCATCTGGGTGATTGTTGATCGGCTCACTAAGTCAGCTCATTTCTTACCGATCAAGAAGACATTCACCATGACTCAGTACACAGAGTTGTACATCAGAGAGATAGTAAAACTGCATGGGATTTCAGTGTCCATCGTGTCAGACAGGGATCCGAGGTTCACGTCTGCATTCTGGAAGAGTCTTCACTAGGCGCTAGGTACTAAATTATTGTTCAGTACTGCCTTCCATCCCCAGAAAGAGGGACAGTCAGAGAGGGTGATTCAGATTCTGGAGGACCTACTCCGAGCTTGCATGATCGAATTCCAGGGCAGCTGGGAGCCGAAGTTACCTCTTGTAGAGTTCACATACAACAACAGTTATCAGGCATCGATAGGTATGGCTCCATACGAGCCACTGTACGGGAGGAAGTGTAGGTCGCCATTTTATTGGGATGAAGTAGGTGAGCGAGCAGAGTTGGGTCCGGATATTCTCAGACAGACAGCGGATTTAGTGGCCAAGATTCGGGACATGATGAAGACTGCTCAGAGCCGTCAGAAGAGTTATGCTGATCAGAGGCGGCGAGATCTTGAGTTCGCAGTAGGGGATCATGTTTTCGTGAAGGTCGCACTGAGGAAGGGTGTGATGAGGTTCGGGAAGAAGGGCAAGCTCAGCCCTAGATTCATCGGACCGTTCCAGATCCTAGAGAGAGTGGGGACACTTGCGTACAGAATTGCCTTAACGCCGAATCTGGCGGGAGTTCATAATGTGTTCCACGTCTCCATGATGCGAAATAATATGTCGAACCCTTCGCATGTGCTTAACTATGAGCCACTCCAGCTGACACCGTACCTGTCATTCGAGGAGAAACCCACTCAGATACTGACAGGTAGGAGAACAGGCTCCGAAACAAGGTGATCCAGATGGTCAAGGTCAAGTGGCTGAATCATTCCGAGGAGAAGGCTATTTGGGAGACCGAGATCGAGATGAGGAGTCGCTACCCGGAGTTATTCGGTACGTTCTAAATTTCGAGGAAGAAATTTTATTTAAGGGGAGAGAGTGGTAAGGTCCAGGAATTTAATTTACGTAACTTGAATGCTTGCAATCTAGGATTTTTAATTAAATTATGAGTTTAAATATTTTATGCATTTTATGCATAATTATTGCATGATAGGATGTATCCCGTGAAATTTTAAAAGTTCATGCATTAGGGTTTCTAGATGCATTTCGCGCCCGAACGAGAAACGGAGACGGGAGAATTATCAGAAAAAAATAATTTATTACATAATTAATTTTTTGTAATTAATTTAAGGTTTTTTTAAGCGTATTTTTCAAAAATGAACTTTATTAGGTATTTTTACCCGTTGGATTTTATTTTTATCGGGTACGCAAATTTTATAGAATCGGATGACTTATTGAGAGTTCGGCTAATATTTTCATAAACTTTTCAACACGAAATATTTTTCGAGATTGTGATTTTGGACTTAATGGGCCTACTTTTAGGCTTGTTGGACTTAAAATCCTTTTTAAACTTTTAATTATCAATTTAGGGCCCATTAGTTTATTTGTTAACTATTTAAATAATACTAATTAACCCTAAAACTCATTTAACCTAAACCAAATTCACTCTGCACTCAGCCGCCCACCCCCTCCACTCATCAGCCTCCTCGTGAGCGCAACAGCAAGGAGATTTGGTTTTCTTCTTTTTCTTCAAACTCAAGCTCTACTCCACGTCTCGGGTGTGCATTCCTTCGAGCATTTGTGCACAAAAATCATCAGGCATGCCACGTACTTTTGTTTTGCATCTTACACGCCATATACATACTGATGTGTGCTAATTATTATGCGAAATTCTCGATCCAGTCTCAATAATGAAGGATTTTCGGTTTGCATGAGATTATTGTTTTCTTTTTGTATTGCTGCTCACGGTTTTCTTGATGTGTTTGCAAGGGGGCTGTCCGAGGTGTTGTTGTAGGGTGTGAGGGCTGAGAGTGACGTTGTCACTAAGCTGGAACTGATGGAGGACAGTACTAGGTTGAAAATCGAGGGGGTATCATGGTAGGGTTCGGTTTTTGGGTGATCGAGCGTAATGGGGGGAAACCGTTGGTGTCAGGGTGATTCCAGGCTGTGGACCTGCTTCGGATGGGTCCAAACCATGACCTGGGAGGGCCCTAACACTATTGGTTTGAACCGTTGAGTAGCACGCACGAACCGAGTGCAAGGGAGTTGCGGTTGAGGTGCTTCGGCTCCTAGCGTGAGTGCTTAGTTCGTAGGCTGCATGGGGCTGGAGTCATGTTTTCTTTGAGTCCAGAGGGTCCTAGGGTGGTCTAGGATAGGCTGAGCCGGGGCTGGTACGTTTGGTTTTGGAGTAGGAAAGAAAACGTGACTAGGGTTCACTTGGGAATTACGAGTGGGGGTAGGAAAAATTTGTTCAGCACCTTGCAAGTCCTGGCCGAGAGATTTGGGGGCTTAGTCTTGATGGTTTTATGACCTTTTAAGTGTTTATAATGTGTGGTAAAGAGTTGGGAAAATTTTGGTTAAATTTCGAGTCGATTCGGCTTAAAACCGGCACCCCGATACAAGTTTTAAAACGAATCGGTTAAGTTTGATATTGGATTTGATTTTACGTCTAAGAATGCTTTTAAATATTTTTTGGGACATTTTAAGGTGTTTGGGAAGCTTCGAGTCAATTTTAGAGGTCCAGGGGTAAAACGGTAATTTTGGGTTTCCAATGGAAAAATGGTCATTTTGCACCTGGGTGAGATTTTGGTTCTGACTGCGCCCTGAGCACATTTTGTCATGTTTTAAATGTTTACGCATCACATTTATGATTTTTATGAAATTATGATAAATATGGTGCATGCTTGGTTTTAACGAAACAGTTACGTATATGCATGTTTTTATTAAGTGGTGAATATGATAATATTTTTTGAAGGATGAGAATTGGTTGTGACTGACGATGTATATGTATACGATGAGATGAGATATGATGAGCTGAGGCCAAAGCTCGGTGGACGGATAATGTTGTCGCTGATGTCCCGCCACCCGGTACCGTGGTTATACGTAGATGGATCCATCGATAGAGCTGATACGATAGAGCTGATACGAAAGTCACAACTAATGAACTGAATTCATTTCAATGATGATATGAGATGACATGATTTGAAATGATATGATTTTTCTCGACACGTTTAAGTTATGCTTTTAAGTTCATGAAAAATATGTTGAGTATGGCATTTTTCACTGATGTGTGCCATGTACGTGTACTTGTTATTTCTGGTACATGTGTATTGAGTATTTAGACTCACTAGGCGTGTATGATGCAGGTGAGCCTGAGGATGGATGAGGGGACTGGAGGTGCCGAACTCTGAGTAGGCAGACCTGGTGCGGTGACACGACCCGAGGACCGCATGTTTTCCGCATTTTTATTATGGGATTCGAGATGAAATGAATATTTTCATACATTGATGAATTTACGATTTTTTTACTCATTTATGTTTACGTATGATTTTTGGATAAGTTTGATTAATTTAAACTGTATTTTTTTTACTGTCAAATATTTAAGATCATTTTTAAATATTATATTTTTTTGTAGAGCATATGCATGCGAAACAATTAAATGTTATTTCGAAAATGTGAGTTTTTTTAATATATTTGTATGTATGTGTATATATATATATATATATATATTTCCGCATTTTTAAAATGAGTAGACGCTACAAGTACGATTTAGGTCATACTATGGTAGCAAATGGAATTTTTATGGTCGAGGATCACTGGCTAAGATACCGTTAGTCTCAACTATGGAAATGTTTAGATTATTATATTTAGGAAATGAGGGATATATGGTTTATGTTGTGGATAAAATAAATAAAGAACCGAAATTATCTGATATCTCAGTAGCGAAAGAATTCCCTAATGTCTTTCCTGAAGAAATACCAGGCTTTCCACCGCAGAGAGAAATTGATTTTAGCATAGACTTGATGTCGGGCACTGCGCCAATCTCTAGAGCGCTGTACAAAATGGCTCCTGCAGAACTGAAAGAATTGAAAGAGTAGTTACATGACTTACTCGAAAAAGGTTATATACGCCCTAGTATGTCACCCCGGGGAGCACCTGTACTGTTCGTAAAGAAGAAAGATGATTCCATGATAATGTGAATTGATTATAGGCAGCTCAATCGAGTCACTGTTAAAAATAAATACCATATGCCTAGAATTGATGAGTTGTTTGATCAACTTCAAAGAATTTATTCGAAGATTGATTTTCGATCAGGATACCATCAACTTCGGTTTAGAGAAGAAGATGTTCCTAAACAGCTTTTAGAACTAGATATGGGCATTAGGAATTCCTAGTAATGCTGTTTGGTTTAAAAAATGCAACATCAGTGTTTATGGATTTGATTAATAGAGTATTCAGAAATTTTCTAGATAAGTTTGTTATTGTCTTTATTGATGATATACTGGTGTATTCGAGATCAAAACGGGAACATAAAGAGCATTTACGATTGGTTCTCAAACACTTCGAGATTCTCAACTGTATGCTAAGTTTTCGAAGTGTGAATTTTGGATGGATAGCGTGATATTTTTGTGTCACGTGATATCAGCCCAAGGTATATCTGTAGATCCGAGTAAAGTTGAAGCAGTCCTGAATTGGGCTAGACCAACCAATATACCGGATATTCGAAGTTTTATGGGATTGGACGGGTATTACCGATGATTCATTGAAGGATTTTCATAGATTGCCCGACCTATTACCCAACTGACCAAGAAGTATGCCATATTTATTTGGTCAGATGAATGTGAGAATAGTTTTCTTAAATTGAAAGAGAATTTGACAACAACACCAGTGTTGGCATTGCCATCTGGATCAGGTGGATTTGTGGTTTGTACTGATGCATCATCGAGAGGTTTGGGATGTGTTCTAACGCAGCATGGAAAAGTTATTGCATATGCTTCAAGGCAATTAAAAGCACGCGAATCCCGATATCCAGTTCATGATCTTGAACTAGCAGCCATTGTTTTTGCTTTAAAATTTTGACATTATTTATATGGTGAGCAGTTTGTTATCTACTTAGATCATAAGAGTTTGAAATATCTGTTTACTTAATCATAACTGAATATGAGGCAGAGACGATTGTTAGATTTACTGAAGGATTTTGAATGTGAATACAGTATCGTCCAAGAAGAATGAATCAGGTTGCAGATGCATTAAGCCGGAAGTATCAGAATGTTATGATAGCATCTATTCATGTCTGGCAGAATTATGATGGTTATGCACTTCTTGTTGGAATTTTCAGCCGAAAGGCAATCATTTTACTGTTTTCGCTTTACAATTTGAGCCGAAGATTATTTCGAAGATCGAGAAAGCTCAAAAGAATGATCCACAGGTTCATAAATCGAAAGACTTGGTTTTGTCTGGTAAACTAGATAAATACAATATCTCATCAGATGGTTGTTTACGAATGAATAATAAGTTAGTGGTACCAAATGTCACGGGATTGATAGAAGCATTGTTTCAAGAGGCGCATTGCAGCCGTCATAGTGTTCATCCTGGTACTCATAGAATGTACCACATACTGAAGCCATATTTCTGGTAGGATGCGATGAAGAGAGATATTTCAGAATTTGTAGCGAAATGTTTGACATGCCAGCAGGTTAAAGCAGAGAGAATAAAACCTGGAGATATGTTACAGAGTTTAGAAATACCATAATGGAACTAAGAACATATTGCAATGGATTTCGTGACTTACTTGCTCGGATCAAACAGAGGTTGTGATGCAATCTGGGTGATAGTCGACATATTGTCTAAATCAGCACACTTTATTCCATACGATCGTACTTATGCTTATAATAAAATGGCACGATTATATGTGGATAATGTTATTCGATTTCATGGAGTTCAAGTATCTATTGTATCTGACCGAGATCCTAGATTTGCTTCCAAGTTTTGAAGTAGTCTTTAGAATGCTTTGGGTACTAAGTTGGCAATGAGTACAGCTTATCATCCCCAAACAGATGGTCAGACAGAGAGGACTATACAAACTTTGGAAGATATGTTACGATCCTTTTCTTGGATTTTGGGGGAAACTGGCAAGAATCTTTACCATTGGTTGAATTCTCATACAATAATAATTTTCAAACAACTATTGGGATGGCACCATTCGAATCTTTCTATGGTAGAAGGTGTCGATCGCCCATATGTTGGAATGAAATTGGAGAAATGGTACAACCTGAGTTCGTTGAAGAAATGATTGAAAAAATTAATTTGATTAGAAAAAGAATGAAAGCATCTCAGGATCGTCAAGCTAACTACGCAAATAAAAGACGTAGGCCTTTAGAATTTCAGGTTGGCGATCAACTTGAAAGTATCACTGTTCCCTGGAACAATGAGATTTGGACGAAAAGGGAAGTTAGCTCCATGTTATATTGGCCCGTATACTATTGTTAAGAGGATCGGTTTATTAGCTTATAGATTGGACTTGCCGCAGAGTTTTTCTGCTATACATGATGTGTTTCATGTATCTATGCTGCGGAAGTATGAGCCGGATCCATCTCATGTTACGAGACCCGAGGATGTGGAGTTGGACAGTTCTCTTAGCTATATTGAGTATCATGTACAGATTCTTAATCGAAAGGATAAGCAACTTCGAAATAAGACAATTCCACTAGTTACGATACAATGGAGTAGACATGGGACTGAACATGCTACATTGGAACTAGAGGCTAAAATGCGTCAAGAATGGCCTCACTTGTTTGAAATTGTCATAAATTCTTCCATGTACTCTGACTTTCCTATGTACTATCAGTGGTAGATATTTGACTGTGTTGTATATAAGGTGTGTGTTGTGTGCTTCAATTTCGAGGATGAAATCTTTTGTTAGGGGGGAGAAATGTAATGACCCGATTTAATCATATGTTATTTGACGATAATTAAGATTAATTATTTTAAATTGAGAGAAAAAAATTAAGGCAAATAATTAAATAGTGTGGTTAAAATATGTATTAGAAAATGTCGGTTTATAGACGATATTAAAATATATATCTAAATTTTATAGCACACAAGAGTTGAAATAAAATAGATCGGGTCAAGTTTAGAACCCCAAAGAAAAAAAGATAAACACAAATATATAATATTAATATTAATCCAATATATATATCAATATATATATATATATAAAATAACCATCATCATCCTCAAATGTTCCTCGTAAGCTGCGCGTTTCTCCGGTAGCTTATGTTATTCATTCCTTCACAATTTTCGTTCGTTTTGACCGCTCGTATCTCCATCACCGGTCGCTGAAAAATTAAAGTAAATATATGGTTAGAAAGCTCTCAACGTTTTGGTACCCATATTGAAATGTTTCTTGACACTTTTTGTCAAACCCGCCTCCGGCTTCACCGTTGAATCGCAGTTGTACGTCGCGAAATTCAGAAAAATTGACTAAGGGCTTTAGTTCTCTGTATAATAAGCTTTATTTTGACATATATATTGCGGTACAAATCGACTCCATAAATTGTTCAAGGGTTGTAGTATTTTTATTTAAATTTGATAGCAATATTGATATTTGTTATATTTTTTGATGTGGGTACAAAATTTGAGTTGACTCGAGGTATCGATCAAAGTTTAGAAATCTTTTAGTGATTTTCAGAATATTTAATTAGTTATTTTGAAGTATTGAGATGTATAAATCGAGTATTAGCTTGTTTGATGCCTTAGAATTGTTAATTATAATTGTTGGAAATTATTATGTAAAACTTTGATATAAAATGCAAAGTTTGGGAAAGTAGGAAAGTTAATCGCTTGAATATTAGTTTAGCGTCATTTAAAGCTAAAAAGAATGTTTTGTGACGAATTCAAATAGAAATGATTGATTTTAGGCAATTTAGTCGATTATTGGAATTTTAGGAATTTGAATTGCTTAAATAATTGGAATTGGATTTTTAGTGAATTTAAATGGTTGTGGAATTTTTATATGATAATAAGATCATTTAAATTAATATTCAAGTGATTTGTCTGAGTTGGCATTTCCAAGACTTTCTTGAGGATTTAAGTTACCGGTAAATTAGCTGAGGTACGTAGAGATCAGTTATTTTCACGATGTCTGACAGAGGCATCTGATGATCCTGTGTATGATTTATTTGTTATTTGTTGATTTATGTGATATTATATGTTGACTATCATATTATCAGTTGGTAATTGATGTGCAAAATAAAATTAAATATTTCTTTGGTTCACACACATCTATTTTAGTTAGACACATCAATACCACTGAACATATCATATTGAGCCTATCTGTTATTGAGATCTAGTTATATTTTGGTTGAGATCTAGTTATATTTTGGTTGAGATCCGTTATATATGTACGATATGATATGGTGTCCTGGAGATGTTTGGCTACCTTGATTCAGTCCGGCTTAGGTAGTTGATGGCTTCGAGGCTATGCCATATCCCAGGCACGGTCTGCTGAGTCGTGGACCAGCTCGAGCATATATTCCTGATTGTTGATATCGATCAACTCCTGATATCTTGCACCTATTCACGCATTGCATTCATGCATGGCATCATTGCATTTCTATGTCATATATCGTGGTTTCTTGATTTCTCGTACTGGGGTTGCTGGCCCCTGAGAGAGGGCCGTCGTGTCTTTTGTGTGTGGACATGACAGGTGGTTCGACCTCAGGCGCTCGAGAGGAAGCCTTAGGAAGTACCAGAGCTCTTTGAGAGTAGGCTCAGTAGTATTTAGGTACTGCGTGGCATTGCTGTCTCCCAAATACTATATGTATACATTTGGAGGATTGTATTATGGTATTATCAAGTCTTGTCAGCTCTATGATATTTTGGTTTGTATATGTTATGATCGTGTATGGCTGACACATGTTTATGTTGTGTTTATTGAGGGCATATGTTGTTTATTTTGAGTATTTAATTTTCTGTTATGTCCTATTTACGGGAAGATCATGCCGAAATTTTTATAGGCCCAAACGCAAATTTTTAACTCACTTTTCTGATGTTTACTGATTAATCAAGATTGCATGTTAATAAATCGTGATTAGGATAATGAGCCCTCACAATTCATCTCTTCTTTCATAGCATTAAACCATAGTTTTAACTTATTACAACTCATGGCTTGTGAATACGTTTCAGGATCATTTTCGGCTCTGTTAAAGTCTGATTCTTGTAAATACACAACATAATCACTAGATATTGCTGATCTTCTTATTCTAGTAGATCTCCTAAGGTTGTTTGGTTGATCAACAATTTCTTGTTGTTCTTCATTAACAACTTGATCTACTGGATTTTCATCAGCGATTTGTGAAACTTCAGTAACTGGTTGTCTAACACCCATTTGGTCTTGAGTGGTGTGAATAATGACCAATCTGTCATTTGAATAAGAGGGTTATGCATTAATGTGATCATTCTCAAAAACTCTGTCATGATCACTCTTACTAATCAAGTCATTTTCAAGAAATTTTGAATTTCTTGATTCCACAATTCTACTGTTGTGAGATGGACAATAGAATCTATACCCTTTGGATTTTTCGGCATACCCAATGAAATATCCACTTATAGTTCTTGGATCCAGTTTCTTTTCATGTGGGTTGTAAACTCTTATTTCAGAAGGACAACCCCAAATGTGTATATGTTGCAAACTCGGTTTCCAACCTTTTAATAACTCAAATGACGTCTTTGGAACAGCCTTAGTTGGAACTCGGTTTAATATATACACAGCTGTCTTAAGAGCTTTAGTCAACAAGGCACTACTACAAAAATGCTATACGACAACAGATAAAATCCGTTGTCGTAGGCATTGTTACAACTATTGTAATTGGCAGTGTTGTTGAAAGTACATTCAACGAAAACGGTTTAAAACAGTTGTTGTTGTTATCATTTGCGACGGATTATTGAATTCGCAACGGAATTTGCTGTCGCTAATTTTGGACATTTTTTCATGTTGTCCGTCGGTACGACGGCTTGAATTTTTAGAAAACCATTGTCTTTTGCTTAAAAAAACACACATACGACAACGGTTTTCACTAAAATCGTTGTTAAAAAGTAAAAGACAACGATTTTAGTGAAAAACTATTGTCGTACGTGTGTTTTTGGAAAAAAATTTCTTGTAGTGAGGATTTAGGAAGTTTGGAGCTACTTAACATGCTCTGCACCATGTCCAATAATGTTCGATTTCTCTTTTCAGCTACGCCATTTTGGTCCAGATAACCAGGCATAGTATATTGGGCAACAATCCCATGTTCTTGGAGAAAGTTCGCAAACGGACCAGATGCATGTCCATTCTCAATGTATCTAACATAATATTCTCCACCTCTATCAGTTCTCACAATCTTAGTATGTTTTCCACATTGTTTCTCCACTTCAGCCTTAAAAACTTTAAAAGCTTCAAGTGCTTCGTTTTTGTTATGAAGCATGTACATATACATGTATCGTGAATAATCATAAAGGAAAGAGACGAAGTATTTCAGACTTTGCATGTCTATATCTGGACAACAAATATCTGAATGTATGACTTCTAATATTTCTGTACTGCTCTTGGCATCCTTTTTAAACTTATTGGTATGCTTTCCCTTAATGCATTCCACACAAGTCTCAAAATCAGTAAATTATAAAGTACTGAGTATGCCATCATTTATTAATCTTTTAATTCTCTTTATAGATATGTGTCACAATCTCCAATGCCATAGTATAGAAGAATCTTCATTTATAAAACATCTTTTAATACCTCATTGAACATGCATAGTGGTGTTATTAATTTGTAAAGAAATAGATAAAAGACCATCAACTATTGTACCATTTCCAATAAGATTGATTTATAAAACAAATTTATTGATTTATCCAAAAATTGAAAGGAATAACCAAGAGGTACAAGTTTTGAAACTGAAATTAAATTCCTAGAAAAACTAGGAACATAAAAGATCTTTTTCAATTTTAAAATATAACCACTATTCAACACTAGCCAGCAAGTCCCAATAGCCTCCACATGCGAAGACATCTTGTTTCCTGAATATATGCTCCGCTCATTTTCTATTGGTTTCCTTAGGTTTTGCATACCCTGCAAAGTATTTGTAATATGGATTGTAGAACCAGAATCAATCCACCATGTGTTATAAATCATATCAACCATACTAGATTCATAACAGACAAATGAAATAGGAATACCTTTCTTTTCAAGTCAATCCTTAAATTTAATGCAATCCTTCTTCATGTGACACTTGGATTCTTTCTTGATGTCAGGTTGGGGTGGAATTATTCCTTTCCCTTTTCTCTTGACTTTGGCTTGCTTCTTATACTTTCCTTGTGTAGTCATAAATACATTATCACTTGTTTTCATCAACAACCTTCATTTCTCTTACACATGATCATTAATTCATTGATTGACCATTTATCCTTATTTGTGTTGTAGGAAATTTTTAAGGGTCCATATTTTTGTGGAAGAGTGCATAAAATGTAGTGCGCAAGAAAAGTTTCAGACATTTCCACTTCAAGTGTCTTTAGTAGAGCCGTTATGTCCCACATTTTCATTATGTGCTCTCGCACATCTTTCACACTGGTGAGCCTTAATGAAGAGAATTTCATAATTAGGGTGCTTGCAAGTGCCTTATCTGAAACTGAAATTGTTCATCAATAGCCTTCAGTAATTATTTGACATTATTATGCTGGTCGACAAAATCACGCATGCTAGCAGAGATTTTGGTCTATATGAACATTATGCAGAGTCGATTTGATCGCTCCTATTTTTCATAAATATCAACATCATCCAGAATGTTGTTTTCAGTAATAGCAGATGGTTCGTCTTTCCATATAGCATAATCAATATCCATCCACCCTAATTGAAGAAGAATTATTTCTTTCCATATTTTATAGTTATCGCCCTTTAGTTTGGGAATGTCACATTTCATATCAGAAAAACTCGCAAGTTGCAAAACTGCACAAAAATATCATATACTTAAAATTTTGAAACAATATCATGTTTTACCAATGTAATTCATGTTTTTTTATTAAAAAAAATCTAGTGACATAAAATTTTCATGTGGGCTAAAATTTTAATTCAATAAGATTTTTCTGTAATTTTATGATAAAACTATCAAAATGTATTTTCCTTAACTCATGTGGGTAAATTAAGAAAAATTTAATTTGATATTTTAATCTAATTAGTTATATAAATATAATAAAAATAAATGTGAGGTAAAATTTATTATATTTATATAATTAATTACAATTGATGTCCATTATGTAATCCATATCCACTTAATGCATAATTTTTCATAATTAACGATGATGTGGCTATTCCTCAATTATTTAAAATTATACGGTTCACCGAAAAATTTTTGGTTATACTTCAATACTTTATATAATAATTATTTAGTAACATAATCGACATTTTCCAAGAGTACTCCTAGGAAAGATAAGTAGTGCTAAGGCCCTTTAAATATCTAACTCCTAGTCAGAGCAACATTCCTCAGCGAGACCAATGGCAAGTCAAGGCAGTTTAAATCGATATATGAAGAACTCCCTCAGATCATGTTTTCTTACGTCACCTTATTATTATTCAACTTAATATCCACATTTATTTGAATCTTTATAAGCCAAAATTTTCATTAAATAACTTTATATCCACATTTTACTTAATATGAATAAATACGTTCTCCATAAGTTTTTCTCTTCAATCAGAGTAGTGATACAGTGAGGATCACATTTACGTGAAAATGTGGGCTCCTCATCAGTTTTTCTCTTTTATGTGAGTAGTGATAAAGTGAGGATTATTTGTTCATTTGTGAACATTTGAAATATTTTATTTTATAACATTATATCACATCTTACTTGATATGTTCATTTCAAATTATAAACAACTTAATATAATTTAATATGAACATAATGTGAATATTGATGTACCAATTATCTTTTAATATTATTTTCATTTTAAATCTCAAGAATAAATGCAAGCATGATATTAAATTTGCATATACACATCAAATAAATACCCATAATATTTGACATAATATCTCCCATACAAAATTAATTTCTAAACATATATTAGAAATTGCATTGAATTTGCAACTATTAAAATCTATTTCCAAATTATTTATTTAATAATAATAATAATAATAATAATAATAATAAATAAAATTAAATAATTGATCGAAAGACAAAATCTTCAATTGTGGGTCTATATTTAATAATTGATCGAAAAACAAAATCTTCAATTGTGGGTCTATATATTATTACTATTATTATTATTATTATTATTATTATTATTATTTTAAATAATAATAATAAATAATTGAAGTTTTCAACCGACAATGTTTTCAAGTGTCTTTAATATTGTGGGTCTTTAATTTTCAATAATTTCAATGCATACATGCAAATGATTGCATTGAAATTATTGAATGCATAACATTTCGTTTCTTCTTCATGAAAATGTTCTTCTGCAATTTTTCGTTCCGAAATATTTGCTCTCTAAAATTTTTTCTCATTTCATATGAAAAATTTAAGAATCAATTATCATATTCAAGACTTCAAGGAAGAATTTCAAAGTGCAACCGAGAGCAAAATTCTCAGGTAAGTTATTTTATCCGATCTTCAATTTTCATGTTTCTTATGAAAATTTCTAGAAACAATTTTTTCCAAAACTTTATGATATCGGAAAAATGAAAATAGATTTTCAAGGCAGAGGTATCACGACTCTGATACCAAATGTCAGAATTTTTCTAAAAAATCATGTTTCTACGTATATATAAACATGATAAATAATATGCGGAAATAGATCGAGCATTACCTCTGGCCATTGAAAATTTGTAATTTCTCTGCTTTCCTCCGATTGATGCCTTCTAAGCACTCAACACACTCTGTAGATGATCTATATTTTTCTTATGAGGTGTGTGCTTAGGGACCTAAATTGCTGCTATTTATAGGCATCTCATACCATCGATGAGTTATTGTGGGAGCCCGAGAGTCAAAAGAAGAGGCGCATGCGTGCCTCAATTTTTTAAAAGTTGAGGCGGCGTACGCGTCTTTTGTCAAAAGTTGTAGGCAATGACCGTCGCCATTTATTTCCTACACGTTTTTTCTTCCTTTGATATTTGTCATTTTTTCTTACGCTCACAGAATAGGAATCAACTTGAACATTTCGAAAATTCTTTTCATATATTGACTTATCCTTCTCGAATAGCCAGTAACTCTCCATGGACAATAGATAGAGGTTGATTAATTTGCTTTCCAAAAGCTAACTGTAATCTTCCTTGACTATCTCAAATGACACCACCTACACTGCAGAGGTTCAAATTTTCATTTTTACAGTCATCGACATTAAGTCTGAAGGCACATGTAGCTGGTTGTTAACACCTTTTCTCTAACAATCTGGTGTTTAAGAGCTAGACTCGACCTTATGAAAATTTGTAAGAAGGGACAAGCTCCAAGAGACATTATCTGTTAGAGTAGGTGCCCGGCAAGCCATCTTGTGGCTCGGGATTTATTGACTCTGATGTAGAACAATCTTTATTTTAATAATATTTTACGATTTTATTTGATTATGGCTTATACTTTATCTATATACCCATGCAATCAGCATAGATAAAGTCCTTGATTATACTTTAATACAAATTGTTCGTAATTCGATGTTGAAACTCATTTGTAAACATTGTATAATCTAAATTTGTTCATAGTCGATTCAGCCGCCTAAAACATGGATAAAGGTCGCTTGAGCTCGAGACTAGCATCTGTGATGTTGTGTACCGCGTTTCTTGGTAAGGACATAGAGATGTCCAAACATGCATGTGGGTAGTCATATGATGATTATACCGAACTACCCTCCCTCGGACTTTCCAAATGGTTATCATTTATCGAGAGGATAAGTCCGTGGTTGTGATTGTACACCATTAGTCCTTACGACCTGGGACAACACTGAGGCTCTATATGCTAGGGCTGTGCTTTGACAAATTTACCGATCCCAAGAGGGTCATCAGATGGCGAGATTGGGTACAGTTGCGACACATGTAGGAGCCAGTGCATTGTAGTAGGGGATTCATCGCTCACCTACGGGTGTGGATATCTTATGTGATCTGATGAAATAATAGTGCGTGGAATCTCTGGCCAGAGTATGAGATGTACGTTGGAGAAGGAGTTCTCCAATGGTACATACGTTGCCACTATTATATGTATCACATAGTTATCGAATTAATATGCAACCCTCGATGAACCAATGGTTGCAGATTCTATCGGGATGTATGAGATGAAGGGACCGTACTGTACGTTAATCATAATCGACTGGTTCTTGCAGGTACTATCAATGATACCTAGGGGATCATGGGGCGATGCTACTAGACGCTCTTACCATGATCCGATGGGTGCAATCAGAAATGAGTTCTGACATTCTTGATCAAGTAGTTGATGAAAAGAATGGGGTTAACTAGGGTAAACCCGAATAAGAATAAATGTTATTCTGAATCACATGGAGATGTGAACCCACGGCTAGCTATCCCTGAACCATTGAGGGTCACACAAGTATCGGATTCTGTGTTCCCGTTGAGACAGTCAAATTTCAAGGAGTTGGAATTTAGCGATTATAGCTTGATGGAGATCAAACAGGAAGCTTATAAAGGAGTTCATGAGCTTATTCCATAGGATGGAAGAAATGGAAGTTAGCATGATTTCTAAATAAGGAAGGAGAGTGGATGTAATGCCCGAGATTTTGATTCTGTTAATATGAGATTATTGATTATGAATTGATATAATTATAGACGGGCTATTACGAGACCAGATTGGCCAAAACATATGAAGGGTGCAATTTTTAGACAGAACTATTGGCGCCCGAGCGGTAGAAAATAACCGTCCGAGCGCCAATGTTCAACAGGAGCATGTTTTGGGCAGAGGATGCGGCGCCCGAGCGGTAGTTTGTGACCGCCCGAGCGCCAATGCATCGCAAGATTGGAGTTTGGGCAGAAAGTCTGGCGCCCGAGCGGCAATCTTTAACCGCCCGAGCGCCAGTGTTTAACAAAGATATGTATCGGGCAGAAGGCTCCGCGCCCGAGCGGTAACTTGCGACTACCCGAGCGCCGACCGAAATTCATGAAAAATAGACACGTATCATTAACCGAGCAACTTGATATATATATACATATACACTTTACTTTCCCAGCGGAAAACGAAGAGAAGAATCGAGGAAAGGTTCTTGTATATGTGTTGAAAATCCTTACGCCTTTTGTGAGAAATCCGTCCGTCCGAATTGTAATCTGACTTCAGTACTGCAATCCTATCGACGTAGGCTACAACTTGACGTAAGTTTTGCTACGTTTTGACATGCTTTGAAATTATGTCATTGTCAGAATTGAATACGATTCATATATGATGTTCTTGACATGTTAGACATCATAGAATCGAAGTCAGATTAAGAAACGGACTGGTTATGTAATTGTTATGAATTTTGGAGTCGATTTGACTGAGATTCGATATCAGATTTGTATTATCATTGAAATTATGAGTTATACCGGTATTGATTATGAGTTCTGGTATTATTTCTGAGATGTTGGGATTTACGGGGTTATCGAGACTGTATTGTTATGTCGTCGAAACCTCAGTAGATTGATATTGACCAGATTTACGATTGACTGAGATTGTATTGTTGTACTATATGTCGATTGACATTGATCAGATAGTATGTTGATTTGAGTATTGATCAGAACAGGTTCTGAATTGAGTTACATATTGATATTATGTCTGTTCGGTGGTATTGTTATTACCAGATTGAGAATGGACAGAGTTGAATTCAGGACTTCATCTTCGTCAGACCGAGAAGATAAAGGTATAAGTCAATGCGTTATTGGGACATCGACTCAAGTAGGATGTACTTGAGTTTCCCTAAATCACATACTTTACTTTATTGCATTGATATTTGCATTGATTTGATTGATATACTTGTTCTCTTGAATTATAGATAGCAGGTATTAGACGAGTAATCTTGTGACAGAAGTGCCTGATAGTGGTGGGATCGCCACGGGCACATTGCACGATGTCACTAGATGGTGTAGAAATCTTGGGACAGATGTGCCTGATAGTGGCGGGATCGCCACGGGCACATTGCACGATGTCACAAGATAGGATAGTGGCGATAGAGCCACAGTCCATGACGGTTAGGTCAGGACACTGGATGTTTGGTTATATCGACGTGGATAGAACTGGAGTCTTTTCTATTACTGTTGGTCGATATAGGAATACCATATCTGGAAACCGGGATCCCTATACTAGGATTGAGTCTAGTCTTAAATGTGACGTCATGAGTCTAATTGACAGTTATATTGATTCATGTTGATTATGTGCCTGAATATGGTACATATTGATTTATGTTCCTGATGATGGTACATGTTTAGAATAGGATTTATTCTTGATATGGATTTATATTCTGATTTGAATACATGTTAGACATATCTGTTATATGCTTTTATATTGTTTTGATGATTGCATGTATACATGATTTATACTGAGAATGTAATTCTCACCGGAGTTATCCGGCTGTTGTCTTGTCTGTATGTGTGCATGGCAACAGGTGGGATATGATCAGGGTCAAGAAGAGAAAAAGGCTGGATTAGATAGCGTGGAGGTCCGGGCTTCGAAGCAACTTAGGATTCAACACTGAGATATAGTTGAACCTAGTTGAATTCTTGTAGATAATACAGGATTTGTATATTTATGTTTCATATGTAATTTGAATTGAATTACATTACGTTTCCGCTTTGTATTTAAAAAAAAAAAATTTAGACCCTGTTTATACTAATTGATTAATTAGTCCCAATGATGAGTAAGAACATGATTAGCGTCCGGGTCCCCACAGTGGAACTGTCTGTTATGTGAAGGAGTTCACTAAAACTGACAGCTGCCCAATATGGTAAGTGAAAATTTTGATCTTCGAAATTTTCGATTTTCATTATATGAACAAGAGTTGTATCCTTGATACATCAGCGCTCTCGGATCGTCGATCAGGGTTATAATGAGTTCGAAATCATTTATTTAGTGAATTTGAAATTTACTAATTAAATAGGTGGTGCTAGTAGTGGTGACTACTAACATGTATAAATTCTCATAAATATTATAGAGGAGTCTAGAATTAAATTAACCAAGGATTTAATTTATAAATTAAATAATATTTATTTAATTTAATATACATATACATGTATATATTTTATATTGTGATATAAAATATATACATGTATATGATATTATTATATAATGTATTATTAAAGATTGATAAATACATTATATATTAATAATATGAGAATTTAATTATAATGAAAATATAGAGTTCTTGTGGGAGATGGACTTCTAATTAGATTAGGAGTCTCACTCTATAAATACATCGTAAGTGGGCATAATTCATTGGAGATTTTTTTCCATAAAACAAAATTCCTTACCTTTCCTTGATGCAAACCCACGACCATGTTGAAAAAAAAAAGCAAATCAAAACCATGCCATTAATTTTGGTTAATGATTTGATTAGCTTAAATAATGATTGATTATGAATTAATTGAGATTCCCCACTATGGAAAACTCTCGGCCATATTATACAATAGAGTTGGGTAATTTTCGACAATCATATTTTTCTTCCACCTCCGCGCCGACTCGTCTCCGGATTTCGAAAATTCGGAGGCAACGCATAAATCGTTTGGATTTTCTAGTGCAAACCAAACGAGGAAAAAAAGTTTTCGATCGTGGACCTGATTAGATTATCAAAGAAGAAAGCCGTTCGTAGGGATTTACAAAAAAGACTATCTCCGCCTAAAAATCGAAATAGTTTGGAGTCCAAGCATTGAGAACGCAAAGTTAGAATTCTTAGAACACCCTATGAATGTTTTAAACACACGACGCCAAGAACAAAATATTGTAAACTTCCGCTGCGTCTTGGGTGCGAGAATACGATGTCCCAACATTATCTGCCATCTCGAGCCTAATATTATCATGAAGAAAAGTTTGTTTCTCTTTTCAAAATATATATTAGAAGCATATAGATAAGAAAACTTTTAAATTTCTTTTCATATATTACAATGATAGACTATAGATTAATCCAAGAAGCATATATATTAGAAAACTTTTCAAATATAATAAAAATAATTGAATATTTTTTAAAAAAAGTTCAAAAATAATTGCGAATTTTTCCCTTCTAAATAATATATGAAGTTAACAAGATCGTGGTTATTCAAAAAAAATACATTTTTAGTAGAAATTTGAAATGTTTCACTGCCAAGTTTGTTTTCTTAACTATAGTATAGACTAGTAAAAGACGCGCACGCATTGGATATGTTATTATTATTTTTAATTTGATCAAATAATACTAAACAATTAAGACGATATTATTTTCAATTTAGAAGAGTTGTTTGATTTAAAATGAAATTTTTGTTTAGATTTTTTTCTAAGTAAAATATGGAATGACATGAAGAGATTTTTAGTATTGTAAGAAAGATAATTATGGAATAAAATATTTTAATGTCATCTAAAGTAATTACTTTAAGGGTCTCACACTTAATAATATAATATAGATAACTATAATATTAGAAACAATGCTAATAACAGTAGCGTAGAAACGAACTCGTAAAGATAAAGAAGTAACCGAAACAAGTGTGATGTTTACAGTAAGAATATCGTGCAAAGGAAATCAAAACCAAACCGAGGCCTGTAGCGTGTACAGTTTCCTCAAAACAGATTCTCCCCCTCCGGTATGTGCTTCGAGATTTCGGCGGACATCTGTTTCCCACGATACAACGGAACAACCAGCAGTGACTTAGCACGAGACACTACTACGGCGAACTGAAAACGTAACTTTACTTTATCACCGAGATTTAACGGAGGCCAAATGAAAAGATAACAATATGAAATGCAAGAGAATACTTTAAAGAGAAGATTTTCATATGCTTGAAATGAGGAAATGAACACACTATTTATAAGTCTCAAAATGCATACCAAGAGTCATGCAAGATTAATATACTCAATTAATCTTCCCATTAACTCAAGAATATAAAGAGCCAAAACTTTTCAACTAACTCAAAAATGTGGAAAGTCAAAAGACACTTCCAGAATAATGAGCCACAACTAACTCAAGAATGTGGAGAGCCAAAAGACACTCTCACGTTCATGAGACATAATTTTTATTCAAACTTTAAATTTACTTGATATTTTCAACAATCGCCCACATGAATGAAAATTGATACAAATTTTGGTGACAAAGTTCTACAGTTGAATCATGCATAGGATATGTAGGTGTTACCCTTTGAACCTTCCCTTATGAAATATATTTGCTTTACTAGCTGACCAGTAGACATGATGTCCTTGAACTGTTCTGCCGTTTATGTAAATTAAGATATACTTCACACAAGACTCTCCTTGATACTATTCAGTTCTCATGATTGTGTTCGTTTTGGCCATGAACACACGCCTGGTTCTGTGAGAGGGTCTAGAATTGAGCCCTACAATTCCTTCGAAGCGGCCCCACTTCTCTCTTACATAGGTGATCTTATATTGCTTCTCATCAAAATCATTAAAAGCCGTAAGGTTATCTTCTACATTCACTGTTTCATAATAGGAATGAGCTAGGTATAACCCCCACAGTGATCCACCAAATCAGTGCCATTAGGTTGTCCCATTGAACCTAGTTCTTGGGATCTCCAGTCAGTGTAGGTTGTGTTTTCCTTCACACCAATTTATTCTATAGGCTTGAGCCCCATTCACCTTGACATTTTCGCAACCAACTCTCTGTTTAATCCTTTGGTTAGCGGATCCGCTATATTATCCTTTGACTTTACATAGTCAACAGAGATAACTCCAGTTGAGAGTAGTTGTCTAATGGTATTGTGTCTACAACGTATATGTCTAAACTTACCATTATACATTTTATTTTGTGTCCTTTCAATCGTAGATTGGCTATCACAATGTATGCATATAGCCGGCACTGGTTTTTCTCATCCTGGAACATCTTCTAAGAAGTGACGCAGCCATTTAGCTTCTTCAGCACACTTGTCAAGAGCTATAAACTCAGATTCCATCATGGATCTGGCTATTAAAGTTTGTTTAGAAGATTTCCACGAAATTGCTGCACCTCCTAAAGTGAATACAAATCCGCTTGTAGATTTTGAGTCTTTCATATCAGATATCCAATTTGCATCACTGTATCTTTCAATAACAGCATGATATCTGGTATAGTACAGCCCATTATCACGAGCGTACCTTAAGTATCTTAGCAATCTGATAATTGCTTTTCAGTGTTCAACACCTGGATTACTCGTGAATCTACTCAATTTGCTCACTACATAGGCTATGTCTGGTCTTGTACAATTCATTAAGTACATCAGACTTCCAATGACTCGAGAGTATTCTAATTGAGACATACTCTCACCTCGATTCTTTGATTGATGGTGACTGGTATCTATCGGGGTTCTAGCCAATGCAGAGTCATCCTTATTGAATTTCTCAAGTATTTTGCCGACATAATGTGACTGACTTAGAACTAACTCTTCTGATGTTCTATGAATTTTTATTTCAATGAGTACATCGGCTAAGCCCAAATCTTTCATGTCAAATCTTGAGTTCAATAACTTCTTGGTAGATTTGATCATCTTATCATTACTACCAACGATAAGTATGACATCTACGTAAAGACATAAAATGACATATCCATTTTCAGTGTTTTTTATGATACACATTTGTCACATTCACTGAAATTAAATCCACTTTCCATCTTGACACTATCAAATTTCTCATGCCATTGCTTTGGTGCTTGTTTAAGCCATACAGAGACTTCACCAGTTTACAAGCCTTATTTTCTTGGCCAGTCGCAGAAAATGCCTCAGGTTGTTCGATGTAAATTTCCTCTTCTAAATCTCCATTTAGAAAAGCTGTCTTTACGTCTATTAGGTGTACTTCAAGATTTCGCAAAGCGGCAATCGCGAGTATCACACGAATGGAAGTTATTCTCGATACATAAGAATATGTGTCAAAGTAATCAAGCCCTTCACGTTGATGGTAACCTTTGATTACCAATCTGGCTTTATACTTATCTATGGTTCCATCTGATTTCGTTTTTCTTTTGAAAACCCATTTACAGCCTAGTGGTTTGCTTCCCGGAGGAAGATTTATTAATTCCCACGTATGGTTTTGTAAAATGGATTCCATTTCGGAATTGATAGCCTCTTTCCATAGAGGTCCCTCAGATAAACGCATTGCTTCCTTGAAGCTTTGAGGTTCACTTTCCATCATGAAAGTGATGAAATCCGGACCAAATGATTTCTCAGTCCTCGCTCTCTTGCTACGTCTAGGTTCAATATCTTGATCAAGCTCTTGTTCTTTATCAATTGCCTCATATAATCTTTTGGATGAACCTGACTCTTCCTTAGATTTGTATGGAAACATGTGTCCAAAAAACGAAGCATTTCTTGATTCCATTATCGTATTCTTGTGAATATCAGGTATTTGATATTCATGTACAAGAAAATAATATGCGCTACTGTTTTGAGCATATCCAATGAAAATGCAATCAACAATTTTTGGTCATATTTTTACTTTCTTTGGAGTGGGTACTGCTACCTTGGCAAGACACCCCCACACTCGCAAGTATTGGTAGGAAGGACTTCTACCTTTCCATAACTCATATGGACTTTTATCTTGCTTCTTTCGGGGCACCTTATTTAAAAGGTAATTTGCTATTAGAACAGCTTCCCCCCACATGTTCAGTGGTAAATCAGAACTTAATAACAACGCATTCATCATTTCTTTCAAGGTACGATTCTTTCTCTCTGCAATGCCATTTTGCTGAGGAGAATAAGGTACAGTTCTTTCATGTTTGATACCGTGTTGAGCACAAAACTCAGCAAATGGTGATTTATATTCACCTCCACGATCACTTCTTAGCACCTTAATTTTCTTACAAAGTTGGTTTTCAACTTCACTCTTATATTGGACAAATTTGACAATAGCTTCATCCTTACTTTTAAGAAGATACACATAACAATATTTTGTGTTATCGTCAACAAAAGTAATGAAGTATTTATTTCCACCACGAGTTTGTACATATTTTAAATCACATATATCACTGTGAATTAGATCAAGTGGTTCACTATTTTTTTCAATTGTTTGAAAAGATGATCTCGTTAGTTTTGCCTCAACACAAGTCTCACATTTGTGTTGTTTATCAATTTGGAATGCAGGAATGCTTTTCATGTTAATTAGTCTACGAATTGTATCATAATTAACGTGTCCAAGTCTACCATGCCACAAACAAAAAGACTCAGCTAGTAAGCAAAAGTATTAACTTTATTCATCACGGGCTTAATAGACATTACATTGAGTTTGAATAACCCATGACAAACATAACCTTTGCGAACAAACATTCCACTTTTCAAAAAAACAAACTTATCTGACTCAAAGACAATGCGGAAACCATGTTTGTTAAGAAGCGACCCGGACACCAAGTTCTTGCGGATGTCCCGTACATACAGCACATTGTTCAGAGTCAGTTTTTTTACAGATGTCATCTTTAGAACAATTTTCCCTTGACCCTTGATTTCAGAAGTAGCGGAATTTCCCATGAATAGTTTTTCACCATTTTCAGATTCCTCAAGAATAGCAAACATCTCCTTGTCCGAGCAAACATGGCAAGTGGCACCAGTGTCAATCCACCACTCCCTTGGGTTCGAATCCACCAGATTAACTTCTGATATTACAGCACAGAGATTCATGTTCGAAAACTCTTGAGATATGTTCTCGACCACATTCACCTCTCGGTTTCTCTTTGGCTTCTTACACTCAGATGCCTTGTGACCCATACCATCACAGTCGTAGCATTTTTTGGAGAACTTTTTCTTCGAAATGCCTCCCTTGGGTCTCATGTTCGACCTTTTGTTGGAGGAGAAGAAATTTTTCTTTTTCGAGCTTTGACCATACTCGACTACATTTGCCTTAGCGGCAACAGGAGAAAACAATCGTCTTTCCGAACTCTTGTTGTCTTCCTCGATGCGAAGTCGAACAATGAGCTCTTCAACATTCATCTCCTTGCGCTTGTGCTTCAAATAATTTTTGAAATCCTTCCAATCTGGTGGTAGCTTTTCAACAATAGCAGCCACTTGGAATGATTCGCTCAGAGTCATCCCCTCACCGTGAATCTCGTGAAGAATCAATTGGAGCTCTTGAACTTGGCTGATAATCGGCTTTGAATCCACCATTTTAAAATCCAGAAAGCGGCCAACAAGAAACTTCTTGGTCCGGCATCCTTGGTTTGTACTTTCTGTCAAGGAATTCTCATAACTCTTTAGCCGTTTTCTTTTCGCAAAACACGTTGTAGAGCGAATCGGTCAATCTGTTTAGCACATAGTTTCGGCATAAGAAATCAGAATGATTCCATGTCTCCACAGCACTAACAGATTCAACATCTCCGTCACCCTCCTCGAGTTTAGGAGCATCCTCAGACAGGAATCTGGCCAGGTTCAGCATCGTCAAGTAGAACAGCATCTTCTGCTGCCACCTTTTGAATTCCACACCAGTGAACTTTTCAGGCTTTTCACCGTGACTAGCTGGGACACCAACCGCAGTAGCACGTAGGGTAACATGAGGGACAACTTGAGCCAAAGTAGGGACAACATAACCAGTTTCCCTTTGCACGCTGGTTTCAATAGCCATATCTGAAACAAACCACGTAATGAGTATTTTGTTTTAAGTTTGTTAGAAACAATGCTAATAATAGTAGCGTAGAAACGAACTCGTAAAGGTAAAGCAATAACCGAAATAAGTGTGATGTTTACAGTAAGAATATCGTGCAAAGGAAATCAAAACCAAACCGAGGCCTGTAGCGTGTACAGTTTCCTCAAAACAGATTCTCCCCCTCCGGTATATGCTTCGAGATTTCAGTGGACGTCTGTTTCCCAGGATACAATGGAACAACCAGCAGTGACTTAGCATGAGATACTACTACGGCGAACTGAAAACGTACATTTACTTTATCACCGAGATTTAACGGAGGCCAAATGAAAAGATAACAATATGAAATGCAAGAGAATACTTGAAAGAGAAAAGATTTTCATATGCTTGAAATGAAGAAATGAACACACTATTTATAAGCCCCAAAATGCATACCAAGAGTCATGCAAGATTAATTAACTCAATTAATCTTCCCATTAACTCAAGAATATGAAGAACCAAAACTCTTTAACTAACTCAAGAATGTGGAAAGTCAAAAGACACTTCCACAATAATGAGCCACAACTAACTCAAGAATGTGGAGAGCCAAAAGACACACCCACATTCATGGACTTAATTTTTATTCAAACTTTAAATGTACTTGAAATTTCCAACATATAATATAGATATGGGAATCCGTTTCCATAAAAAAAATTTCCCCTTTTCAGGAACAGATGATTCCATTACAAATCAACATGTACACATGTTTTCAATCACAAATGAATAAAATAAAATCATGTTAGCTAAAACCTCGACGAGCCAAAACATGAGCAACGGTGTTAGCCTCCGGGGGGCACGAGCAGTCCTGATCATGGCAGCAAGCAAAGCAACGTCTAGTGCAAAAGGTGCGGGATGTCAACGACTGTGGTAAGTGGTAACGTCCGTTTCAGCATGCCAAGAAGACGACTCGCTGTCAAATTTATGATTTGCTTCTAGACGTTCAAAATAAGAATTCAATCATTTCAAAACTTCACAAAGTTGTCAAAATTCCTCATATAAAATGGAATCAACATGCGCGAGACTTGTCTTATTTTTTAAATTTCTGACAAAACACATAATTTTATATAACTTATATTTGTATTATGAGTTTTGTTGAGTTAACGGTGCATAAGTGAAAGTAGTATCTAGCTCATTGGATGTTCTTGTATGTCAAGCTACTGAGGTAGCGCATCTAGTTGACTAGATAAGTCGTAAAAATGTAACGCCGGATGTTAATGGATAATAATGTCTCTACTGATGGCAGACCCGATGGTACAGATAGACTAAAACTGGTCTATAATGAATATGAGACATAACTATACTCATGAGCCTAACAGCTCGATCCATCAGCATCCTAGTAGGTCGATTTTACGTTGTTACGAGTATAAAAAATTAATGCTACTTATTAACTAACAAATATAACTTCCTTAACTAACAAATATAACTTCTGATATAATTAATGTTTGATCATAACAAATTCCTATCCGCTGTACCACATACTACTTTAGTGTTGAAAATTTTTGTTTTTCTTTTTAAATTTTTTTTGTTGACTTCATCAATTCACGCCAAACTTAAGTAGGCCCATAGAAATAAATATTCAACCTATATTGTCAAGTGTTATATTAAAAAAGAAATATATTATTAAGCCCATATCAGTAAAAATAAATATTCAGCCCAAATATATATTAGAATAATATGGTATCAACATTCTAGAAAGTTTCCTTAAATTTTTTTATTGTGAAATATTAAGTTTGCAATCCTATGATGGATACTTTTGATGGGAATTAAGTCAAATATACATATTATAACAAGTGACGTGTCCAATAAAATTATCACTGTGAATGTTCACCTTTTATACACGTTACATATATTGGTAGGTTGGTAGTTTCGATGATACATATGAGGACACTGGCCCATATGATTTGAATGGACAAAATTCACACACCTGTGTGATTTTGAAAAAAATTAGTGGATCCCATGTATGTATGACTAAATTTGGTCCTTTGATTCTATGATGGAGTAGTGCCCTACACGATGAAATCAACCCATATATTGCGCCCATGGTTTTGACATTTTGCAAGTGATATTTATTGCGACATTGATTTTGGCGTGTTCACTTTTTCTTCTCCGCTAATACTTTTTTTTAAAAAAAAAATTTGATTTAAAAGGTATAAAATATTCTAAAATCTAAAATGAATTAATTCACTTGTCAATTAATGAAATGATAATAATAACAAATATTGTTGTTGAACTTGTTAAAGATTGTACCAGCACGTAACACGTACATAAAAATCAGACAATTTGTCGAATGTTTTTTTATATAATAATGTAATAGTAATTATCTTAATACTTTAGTAGATACAAAAAAATTTCATCTAATAAACATTATTATAAGTGTTAAAAGTAAAATTTTACGATAAAAAATAAAAAATCTCAAACTCAAAAAAAAATTTAAACTACGTACTTTTATAAAATTTTCTCCATTCAATTGTGTTATTTACTTCACAAATTGAGGGACCTATTTTTATAATTTTTTTGAAAATAATCCAAAAATAAATATATTATTACATACATCATCACACACTAACTCTTATTTTCAACATTTAATAATTTTCAATTCTTTATTTTCAACACAACTCTTTATTTTCAACCGTAAGAACCTATTTTAGTAAATTATATTGATAACTCAATAATTTGTTAAATCATATTAAATAACTCAAAAAATTTAAAAATAGTTAATAACACTAAAAATTCATGTGGGGTTGCAAGTACCTAAATGAGACTACAATTGATAGTCTACGCCAAACCAACAATTCACCAACCACCATAAATCAACCCACCACTAACATCAATTTGATTCAATTTCGATCTTTTTTTCCGTCTAACGTTGACATGGTATCGAAATGACATCCATACTCTACATATGCAGTATCACATCAATAACACTCCAGATACAAATTTGACCATATCGAAAATAGATAAATACACATTATATATATGTGTGTGTTATATATAAAACAAAAACTTGTGTGAGACGGTCTCACGGATCGTATTTTGTGAGACGAATCTCTTATATGAGTCATCCATGAAAAAATATTACTTTTTATGCTAAGAGTATTACTTTTTATTGTAAATATCGGTAGAATTGATCCGCCTCATTGATAAAAATTCGTGATACCGTCTCACAAGAAACTAACCTTATACATGACTGACGAGGACAAAGTTAGTTGGTTAGATTAGAATAGGACAATGTAAGTGTGACCATCGCCAACTCTACAACTTTCATCGGTCAACATATTTTCTACACCCACCAAAGTGGACCACTCTCTTAAATTTCTGAATTCATCTCTTTTATATTATATATATATATATATATATATATATATATATATTTATTATTATAACATATGATATTATATTATGAAATTACTTCCCATTTGCTTTACTTTTTGGCATTTATCATGCAATTATTCGAATAATGTACTACTCTAGTAATTAAAAGATTATGACAGCAAATTATTGGATAATATATGGGGAGTGTTTAGTTGTCTTTGTAGAGTTGTTTGAATCGAATCGTGATAAGGTGATTCTCTCAATATGCACGTTTGTTTTTTTAATCTAGTTCATCAATCAATACATAACAATCAAATATCTCGATTTATCGCAAATATTTCTAATAATCACATCAAATAATCAATTACAAGTTAAAACTAACCACGATGTCGATTCATCACAAATAATTTCAATAATTGCATCAAATACCCGATTAAAACTGATTACAATTGTTAAAAATAAGTTTTCAAAAAGTATTTTGATTTTAAATTATTAGTTTAACAATCAAATAGAATAAAAACAATTTATTTATTACAAAAATTTGTGTGAGACGATTTCGTGGATTGGTCAACGGTTGAAACCGTGCATTAAACAAATATTATTTTTATATGCATTAAACAAATATTATTTTTTATTATTATATATATAAATAGATGTGATCAAAAAAATTGTATTGACATTGTAATTCAAAGATGCTATTCAAGGCAAATCAAAATATGATGTCAAAATCAACAGCCGAAAGACGGTGAAAGTTTCAAACTGAAGTCTTTAGCATTTACCATCAAACAACCACCCTTCTCTTTCTCTCTCTCACACACACGCACTACTGTTCACCTTCAAGCCAAGACGACGCCGTTGCTCCGCCATGTTTGAATCCGAGGAGTACGAGAGTAGGGCCATAGAGGTGCGGGCGACGGAGGCTCTGGGCCAGGGGTTCGACCTTGCAAGTGACTTCAGGCTCAAGTTCGTGAAGAGGTGTCCCGAGGGTGGTAGATTGTTGGTTTTGGATGAAGAGACGAGGCGTGACGTTGTCGTGCCGGGGCTCGGCGGAGGAGTCACGATTCCGGGCGTGCCGGAGTGCATCCGTGTCGATAAAGGGGATCACATAAGGTTCAAGTCTGATGTTCTCCAGTTCAATCAGGTTATTTGTTTTTCTGAATTTTTTGTTCTTATATGAGCTCGTGGGATCGCTTGTACTTATTTTTTTTAAAAAAAAAAATTGACCTTTTTTAGATTGTTTTGGTGTTAGTTTATATCGGTGTTTGAAAGCATCAATCGATTAATCTGTTAATAAAGAACTTGTGTTGGATATGTGTTTTGATCCGACATTGTTGGGTGTTGGCAAATAAGCTTGAACAACTCTTTTATGTAGAAGGGTAGTCTCTTGGGATTGGCTTGCTGTGAACTTGTAATCAGCCTGTGTGTGTAGTTCGGGGTCCAGGAAAGGATTTGTTTTCTTTAATCGACAGAGATCATATGACTTTGATGTCATGAAGAATAGAGTGAACTTTTGGGTGTGTGAGTGAGCCAGCCAAGCAACAGTCGTGTTATCATATTAGTTATAGTTGTTGAAGATGAATTATTTTTTAAACGAAAGATTAAAATTCCTCAATAAAATTTAAAATGTAAAAATGAAGGATAAGACATCTTTCTGATCTATCCTATGTCAAACAAAATTAACACGTGAACGGATATGTAATCTCGATATGAATAGATTCCACAGTCACTGATTTAAGCTAATATATGTTGGCATCAGATTAAAAAAGAAGGAATGGAATCATGAATTGTTTTCTGCATGAGCCTGAATTCATTGATTTGATCAGTTTGTCTGGTTATATGGATTTTGCTATTGAAAGGGTTGTTTCTGTCATATTATTTCAGTTTGTCTGTTTATATAGATTTTGAAGTCCTTTTAGCTAAGAAAAATTGTTTTTATTGAAGATGTCGGAGCTACTTAATCAGAAGTCGTCGGTCCAGGGAAAAGTGCCGTCCGGGTATCTTAATGCTATTTTTGATTTAACCGGAGCCTGGTTGAATGATGCTGAGGACGCTAAACATCTTGCATTTGATGGTTACTTCATTTCACTTTTCTGTTTGCACCTTAATGCATCACAGTTAGTTCTGCACGACCATGTGAAGAAGTCTGTTCCATCTCGTTGGAATCCAGCTGCATTATCCAGGTAAATTCAAGTTAACACCCTTCTCTCTTTTTGAAATCATGAGAAGTTTTAGGGTCGATAGCCAGTATGAACATTATAGTAATTAAAGTACAAAAACCATGATAATAGTCTTGGTATTATTTTAGTATATCAGAACTTTGAGTTGACTGTAAAGCTTATGCCTATGGTTTCTGATGAATTTTATTGGCAGATAAGCCTTAATTTGGACTTCTAAAATTCATCCAAATTTGTTTTTGATTTCTGATTCCAAATCTCATAGTCATACTTGCATGCATAAACATTTAAGTCAGAACTGAGTAAGATTTTTACTTGTAACACTGAAAGAGTTTGTGTGGCCAAATAGTCTTTGATAGTGTGGCCAAATAGTCTTTGATATGACACAAAACTAGTGCTTTTGCCAAGTTAATGACTTCCCCTAGAAAAATTGTGGAGGATGGTAGTTGCTGCAGGATTAATGGCCTTTTCTGTTGTAGAAGTTTTTAAATGACACAGTTATTTGGTGATTGAAACTTGGATTCTTGGTGTGCGTTGGTGTTGCATCTTATTAGCCGTATAAATAGTTTTTGTCGGTGTTGCATCTTATTAGCCCCATGAATAGTTTTTGCAGTGATTTTACCCTCTTAACCTGTTGTGAACGGGATACCATGAATGTGCCCTTCTTTTCTTAAAGCCACTGTGTTCTTGCTTCTATTGTTGGAAAATCTGACTTGTGCAAGTAGTGTTGTATTTTTCAAATACACCGTGGCATGTGAAAATGAGTCTCCAGTGCATAATTTTTTTTGCAAGCTATAGTTCTTTCTTCTTTACAACCTTCCCCCGGAGCTTCCCCTTGCATTCATGCTCTAGATTCAGTTAGGCATGTGTTTCCGACCTTGCCAAGAGTCCTCGAGAACTATTACCATCTATTTGTCATCTTCTATCTTGTCATGGTACTGATTGATATTTATTAGCCAGATTTATTGAGACCTACGGAACACATATAGTTGTGGGATTGGCAGTCGGGGGCCAGGATTTACTTTGTGTTAAGCAGAGGTCATCTTCTCCAGTTCCTTCAGCCGAACTCAAAGGATATTTGGAGGAACTTGGAGATTGTCTGTTCTCTGATGCTAATAGTCCTATTCTAGAGAGGAAGGCAAAGGATAACCCAAAGAAGGTTGGTACATGTTTGTGTGTGTGTACTCTTGTGCATGTGCCTGTTCGTATTCATTTGTCGATTACTTGATTCTCGTTAGACGATACTATGATTGTTGAGTTCTTGAAATGGTTTCATTATGTAGGTTCCCGAGGTATTTACTCGTATGCTACAGCCACATACCATGCAATTTACCAGCGTTACAGAAACATCAAGCAAGGATGTAAGTTACCCTTATATTTACATATATCAATAATAGTAATTATTATAATTACTGTTGCCATTATGATAGTTGATTTGTAATATTATTTGAATCAGGGACTCACAATTATATGGTCAAAAAGAGGTGGTGACATGTTTGCTCAAAGTCATTCCCGGTGGCTCCAGACAATGGCAGCTAATCCGGAAGCTATTCTTTTCAAATTTGTCCCCATTACCTCTCTACTTAATGGAATTCCTGGGAGTGGCTATCTTAGTCACGCCATTAACCTGTACTTACGGTGTATGCTCTTCTGATTCTCTGATGTGACTAATAAATTTCTTTCTTTACTTGTGGTGTATGCTCTTCTGATTCTCTGATACGACCAATAAATTTTTTTCTTTCGTTGTTATGCCTTTTTTGTCTAAACTTATGCATGGGTTTTTCCTCCGGTATTAATTATTAATGGAAAATTAACTTTAATTTTCTCTTTATAGACAAGCCAGCTATAGAAGATTTGCAATATTTTTTGGAGTTTCAAGTTCCGAGACAGTGGGCGCCTCTGTTCTGTGAGTTGCCCCTGAGGCATCAAAGAAGGAAAACATCTATCCCTTCATTGCAGTTCTGTTTCTTAGGTCCAAAGATTTTTGTCAGCTCCTCCCAGGTGTGAACTAAATTTTTACATTGGAAGCGAAATCATGCAAAGTCTCACTGCTCTTGATTAATTTTTGGAGTTCTAATCATGATTCTTTTATCCAAATAAAGCATTCCGCTTCATTATAGATGGTTGCATCATTCTTATCTTGATACTACACCCCAGCATGCTGGCTTACCTAAGTCCTGTGTGCACGCATGAAATGATCCCCTAGAGATTACTCAGATTGTATGATGTGAATTTTGAATAGGTAGGACAAACATTTGGAATTTATTTAAATTATCGGTATGCTATCTGATGTCATGAACTGAATTCACTTCAAGTTATGTTCTTTTTTTTATATGAGAATCATGGCTCTTGATCTTCAAATTCATGTTTCATTAATAGAAATCACTGTAACAGCTATCGAAAGACGTAAGATGTTACTTTTGTGTATTTAAGTTTTTTTACCTGGCTTTGTTATTTAGATGGTTATTTTAATAAATTGGTAATCAGAGGCAATCCCGAGGATGGGAATTGGCGAGTAGGGTAGGAGCAATCCCCAATGAACGAGAGTTTGCGATTTCATGTGTAATTTTTTGTGAAATTACGGGTTTTCTAAGAATAACTGAGTCGCCTTCCTGTACTGAATTTCTATATCCTCTATTAGTGATTGCACCTGTTGATAAAAAAAATCTCATCATTTGAGCTCAACTGTAGGTTGTAAGTGATCAAAAACCCGTGCTTGGCCTCCGCCTATACTTGGAAGGAAAGAAAAGCAATCGTCTAGCTGTTCATGTAGAGCATCTTTCAAATCTTCCAGATATAATGACATTTGCCTCATCTACTTCGACCGCACAGAAGCCCCAGTGGCGAGGCTCTGATGACTATGAATTCTCCGACCAGTTCTTAGAACCAGTCCGATGGAAGAAATTCTCAAATATATGCTCCTCCATTGTTAAACACGATCCCACCTGGGTTCAAGGAGAATCCAGTGGCGTTTTCATTGTGACTGGAGCACAGCTCATAATAAAGGGAAAATGGCCCCGTAAGGTCCTCCACCTCCGTCTACTTTACACCCACTTACCGAACTGCACGATCCGCAAAACAGAGTGGGCATCGACGCCCGAAGCATCTCGAAAGTCCAATTTTTTCACGAAACTGAGCACGACTTTCACATTCACCCAAAGGGCCGTGGCCGATGCTCCGAAGCAGCCTGCAGCAGCCCTTAATTCAGGTGTCTTCCCTGATGGTCCACCTGTGCCTATTCGATTCACGAAGCTGCTTAAATATGTCGATACCACCGAAGTTTCACGAGGCCCATATGATGTCCCGGGGCATTGGTTAGTAACTGCCGCTAAGTTGGTTGTTGAAGGTGGAAAAATAGGTTTGCATGTGAAGTTTGCTCTGTTAGATTACTCACAAGTGTAGTTTCCTTTTTGTCAAATGGGAAGAGGGTTATAATTTGTTTTTAGTCTATTGTTTATATCATTCTTTGAACCCATGTTTGTACATCTTATGCACCTTATGCCGCCTTAAATGATTCCCTCAAGAAGAAACGATTCTAGTGCGATTTTAACGTTGGCATTTTGACTGTGAGGTTGTGTTTGATCTACGGATCTGTATTTGTAGGATGTTGATTTTAAGTTTATCCATTTGCTTGAATAAACAAAACAAACGTAGATTTCATATCCATTTATACCAAGTTATGGTATATTTAGTGATTTCAAACGTTGAAGACATATATCATTTGAAATCCATAACTCCAGCTCTTCTTCTAAATCACATCATTTCATTTAAAAATATCAATTCAAGCGCAATTTGGATTTATGGATTTGGAGCTAAAAATTTCAAATCTATGTTATTCGAAATTCGTTTTTTTACTTGTTTGGTAATTAGTACAATGGATTTTAAATTCCCAAAAAATATAGTCATTTGAATCTTTTCTCCAAACTATTTTCTCAAATCCAAATTATTCGATTGAAATGCGACCCAAGGGTGTATTGCAAAATCAGTCGATAAATTTTTTTATACAATTAATTATGATGTATTATATTTTGGGTATTTAGCAACATAACATGAACCTTTTGATATAACCATTATGACAAACTCCACCATTATATTATATTTTTGTTAGGTTTCACCATCAAATCAAATAAAGACAATGACTTTTGTACCTTTTATGTTTGGCAAAAACCCGTGTGAGATGTCTCACGGGTCGTATTTTATGATATGAATATCTTATTTGGGGCATCCATGAAAAAATATTACTTTTTATGCTAAGAATATTATTTTTTATTTTGAATATCGGTAGAGTTGATCCGTCTCACAAATAAAGATTCGTGAGACCGTCTCACAAATAAAGATTCGTGAGACCGTCTCACAACAGATCTACTCTTTGTGTTATCAATTGAATCTGTCCACAAATATCAAAACTAAATTAGCCATTTTGTCAATAAAATAAATGACTAAAGGAATTATTCCTAAGATCAGTTTTCATCGCAACATTAAAAGTAATAGATATAAATTAGTATGATATGTTTTTATTCTTAATCAATAGGTAAATAATTTGAAAGTAAAATTAAAAAGCATCAATTATTATTTAAGTTATTTTCAAATTTTAACATATAATTTATACGTGAATAAGTTCAAAGGTTGGGCTAGTTGCGGACTCAGCAATGGAAGGCCCGTCGTCTGGGCTAAGTCCCTTAAATTAATTGGTCTGGGCCGATCACTCGGTTGAGCTTATTGGGTCAGGCCTTCTTTGGTTGAGCCGACCTCCCTTCACCATCAATCAATAGAGTCATTTGGTTCAAAATTAAAATAAAAGATTTGAAATCTCTTATGTTATATTTTTTATGCCCTAATTTCAATTTCATTCCCCATCTTAGTCATTTCATACATGTCACCGACTATAAATTATAGATAAAAACTTGTGTGAAACGGTCACACGAGTCATATTTTGTGAGACGGATCTCTTATTTGGATCATCCATGAAAAAGTATTACTTTTTAAGCTAAAAATATTACTTTTATTGTGAATATAGGTAAGGTTGACCCGTCTCACAGATACAGATATGTGAGACCGTCTCACAAGAGACCTACTCTAAATTATAAATACAGATCCCACATGTAAGGATAAATGTGGATCATTTAATATATTTTTAAATAACGCTACGTTCAGTATGTAAAACCTCATTGATAAATAGCATTTGCCCCCTCTTCCAGGTCCATCACAAGGAAAACGAAAACCGAGATTTGCCTTATCTTATATCAAACTCACATATTAAAAGAAAGTAATGAATTATAAATTATAACTTCGGACCACCGTGATAGTACATTCATATAACCCTTTGAAAAATGATCGAACTTTAAACAAAATTATTTTGATTTAATCAATCTCTTTTCCTACTTAGATCAAATATTTTTAATACCAACTAAGATTTTGTTTTAATAGGTAACTCTCTTTACCTTTTTTCTTTGTTTAAATTTCAGAAATAATAACTACTAATTCCATAAATCCGTCGAATTTTCGAAGTCAAAGTTGTTTCAAACCGGTAATAACCAGTATGGAGCCATCGTCACTGCAGACTATAGCATGTTGAATAGTGTTTTATCCGACGTTGGGTTATAATTAATAATTTTTTGAGTAGGTCTCTTATCACATGAGACAGTCTCACATAAAACTCACTCATTTTTTTTTTAGAAAAACATAGAACTAAAGTTTTTTGTGTCCTTCCAAAAATCAGTATTTAGTTGTAACCGTCTGCTTTTTATGCATGTCACCAACTCCTCTTGATTACAAAAAGCAGAGAGATTAATTAATTTCAAGTACATTCTCATGGGAGGCACGCCTTTCACTCACACAAAACGACGCTCATCGCTCTGCATACGGACTCTCTGTACAACAGAATCAAATCCCCATTTCCCAGTCTCGCAAAATGATTTTCTAGTACGAAACGGTTGCAAAACAAATTTAGGAGCCACAAACTCTATCACTAGGTGTGTCTGTTGATTTGCGTGCTCAATCTTTTCTGCTTAAGCATCCTCGCTTCTGGGATTTTTTTTCTTGGGTTTGGGTTTTCGACAAGAAGATTGGTGAAGTTGGTATTGGGAAATTTCTAGCTCTTTCTAAACTGGTAATGTGAGGTTTTTTAGTGGTTTCTTAGTTTGCTCTTTTACGGCTTTTTTTTATTTATTTATTTGTAGAAGATGGTTGGCATTTGATTGTTGAATAAGTGTCTGAACTCTTCCTTCTTGGAAAACGTTGAGGCCCTTTCCAGTTCATAATCATTTTTTAGAGAAATTTGACAGAAGAAACTAGTTTAATTATCTGGGTGGTTACTATAGGCTGCAGCTTTAGCCTACGTTCATGCAGAAAGAGGTGTAACCGTGTAAGGATTGTGGGCTAATTGATGGGAAATGGATGCTGTTTGTATGCATATATGTGTGTATAGGTAAAAAAAAAATCATATATATATTCTATGACTGTATATCGATTTTAAATTAGAGTCGACCATCGTCCTCGGAATCAAAATTGGTTCTTGGTTTTGGTCAGTAACCACTACTGAAATTGAGTTACTAAATAGTTCAGCTCATAATTTGTTTGAAGTTTTAAGATCTTGAATACACACACGTTAGTTAATTTATATTATTTGACTTGATTTTGGTATATTAGATTTGAGCCTTGTTTTTAAATCTAATTTTTAAACAGAAATAAAATAGCGTTATCAAATATTTGAACCGCGGTTATTTTCTTCTTCACTAACAGTTAAAATTTAAAGAAAGAATCAACTTTTATTTCAAATCTATGGGAATCCAAATTATCAAGAAACTGGATCAATTCCTGTTCTATCATCTATTGATTGTTGAAATCGAAATGAGGTTTAGATGGTGTTTTTTTGGGTATCCCCACTGTGAATCTTTCTCGAGTCCAACGCCTGGGAATAAAGCTGACATTTTTTCCCAGTTATTACTTGCCACACCACTCACAATCAATACAAAGCTGACACCCAGAATTCCTTCAGGTGTTCCCTTTTGAAATTTCCATGAAATCTCTCAAGGGGGAACACTTTGCCTAATATTAAGTGCCTAATTTTAAATTTCATTAAATTTCTTGGATTCTGCATTTGATCATTATTGGATTTTTTTGTGTTCATAAATATTTAGCACTAACAATTTTGTGTTAAAGACCATAGGCTGACACTTTTCTAGCATGTTCCATGTGAATGAAATTTAGAGTACTTTGGATTATTATCATAGTTCAATCATTGCTCCCGTGTTTGTGCGATGTATAAAAAAACCAATTTTGGATTTAGGAAATGATTTTTGTGCAGTCAATAAGTTAGCTTCTGGTGGGGCTGGTGGCTTTTTTGAGGTTAAGAATATTGAAGTCAGCCCAAGGTAATTTCCTTATGATGTTTTTAATAGTCATAATTTTTCGTCTCCAAGGCCGATGACTCGTATCAAGATCAGGATGAGATCTTTGCAATAAATTTTCGTTTTTCTTTTATCTCCCTCACTTTTAATTAGGTTGGGCTGCCTGACTCCGGCCTGCCTGGCCTAACAAAAAAATAGACCCAACTATGAAATAAACTTGGGCTGGAAGGCTCATCCCATTCAAAGCCCGATTTGATGCACTAGCGCTTCTATAGTCCAAGTAATGAAACTGATTCAGTTGAATCAGTCTCATCTCATGAATGATTGTAACAAAAAGTATGTTAAAGTTTTAAGTTACACATTTAATTTTTCTAAAAACAGAATTTTTATTTTCAGAAAATAAGATTTTATTGGGATTTTATTGGGGGGGGGGGGGGGGGGGGGGGGGGGTGTTGTACATATATACTATTCTATATCATATGCTGCTTCCTATTCAAAATTCTTGGTTCATCCTATGTCATATATTTTCCGCTTATGTGTTCTCAAGTGATGAAGTTGCAATTTATGGCATTTGCTTGAAATACAGCTCCTTGACCATTCAGTTTATGATTATTGATTACTTGTACAGTTGGTTTACAACTCTTCCATTAGATTATACAAAGTAGTTCTTATTTAGAATCCTCTAAAGTAATTTACATGACAACAACAGGGCATTTTAGAAAATTTTCATCTAATTTATTTCATAAACGCAGGCTTACCTTGATATCTGAAGTGCATCTGCTATCCTAAACATGCTCCTAACTACAAATGCTTGTTGGAAATCTTCTTGCGTTCTTCTCCTCATTTTGCTCGTCTGCTGCATTTCGGAACTGTCTTCAAGTGCCATTTTACTCAATGATACTGACTTATTGAATGATCTAAGAAACTCCCTCGTTGATAAACAAGAGATTCTCCCGAGTTGGTTTGATCCGGAGACTTTTCCGTGCAAATGGGCCGGAATAAAGTGTGATGGTTTAGTAAGCCATATAGAATTGCCATGTAAAAATAAATCACCTCATAACCTTCCATTGCCTAGGAAAATTGGTGAGTTTCGATCTCTCAAATATCTTAACCTCAGCGGCTGTGCTTTCACTGGTGAAATTTATCAAGAATTTTGGGACTTGGAGAATTTAGAGGTTCTTGATCTGAGTGACAATAGATTAACTGGAGTACTGCCTCCAAGCATCGCTAAACTGAAATATCTGAAGCAACTTGTTCTTGATGACAATTGTTTTTCGGGAACTTTACCATCTACAATTGGTCTACTCACTGAGCTTAAGGAACTATCTCTGCATTCAAATTCTTTTTCGGGAAATCTCCCAAAAGAACTTGGTAACCTTCAGCAAATGGAGTCTCTTGATATCAGCAACAACGTTTTCTCTGGGAGTCTTCCATTGAGTTTAGCTAATCTTACAAGGCTTTTGTACTTCAGTGCTCGACAGAACAAATTTTCGGGTAGTTTGTTTGCAGAAATTGGGAAACTACAGATGCTTCGAATTCTTGATTTTGCATGGAATTTTCTTACTGGGACCATACCATCTTCGATTGGCAATCTGACAAATCTTGAAGTACTTGATCTTCAGAATTGCAGGTTCAAAGGAAATGTTCCTGAAGAAATTTCAATTCTGAGTCGCTTGAGTTACTTGAATCTAGCCCAGAATACTTTTGATGGAGAATTGCCTGCAAGTATTGGGAGGCTGATCAATCTAGTATATCTCATTGCTCCAAACTCGGGGTTGCATGGAACCATACCTTCTGGTTTGGGAAACTGCAAGAATTTAAAGATAATAAATCTGTCTTTTAATTCATTTTCTGGTCACTTACCCGCTGATCTTGTAGGACTAGAGTCCATCAGTTCACTTCTCCTTGACTCAAACCATTTGTCAGGTCCAGTGCCCGAGTGGATTTCCGAGTGGAGAAAAGCCGAGTCTATTGTGCTCTCACAGAACCTTTTTACTGGGAATTTACCACTACTTAGTCTTCCTTCACTGACCCTTTTAGATGTAAGTGCCAACAAGCTATTTGGTAAAATATCTTCAGATATATGCAGTGCTCGGTCGCTGGCAACTCTTTCACTATCCAGAAACAAATTCTCTGGTAGTATAGGTGATGCTTTCAGTGCCTGTTATAGCCTCACAGATTTGATATTGTCTGACAATGAAATCTCGGGTGAAATACCAGCCTATTTTGGGAAACTTGGACTGATAATTTTGGAACTCTCAAAAAACAAATTGCACGGTAGAATTCCAGATCAACTCTGGGAGTCCAAAACACTTATGGAGATCTCATTAAGCGATAATTTACTTGAAGGGACAATATCAAGTGCAGTTTCTAACGTCCTGACGCTTGAAAGACTGCAACTTGATAGTAATTTGTTTGAAGGCAACATCCCTTCTAGCATTGGAAAGCTTAAAAACCTGACTAATTTATCTTTACATGGTAATAAGTTAACTGGAAGTGTACCATCGGAAGTATTTAAGTGTTCAAACCTCGTATCTTTGGATCTCGGTGCAAATGGGCTGACAGGTGAAATTCCAAAATCCATATCTGAACTGAAGTTGTTAGACAACTTAGTCCTCTCAGACAATCATTTCTCTGGGTTCATACCCGAGGAGATTTGCTCCGGTTTCCAGAGAGTGTCTTTACCAGACTCAGAGTTCGTTCAACATTATGGCATGCTTGATCTGTCTCGCAATGACCTTGAGGGGCCGATTCCCGAATCAATCAGGAACTGCGTCGTTATCACAGAACTACTTTTTCAGGGAAACAAGCTCAATGGGAGTATCCCTGATGGGTTGGCTTCACTTGTTAATTTAACTTTACTTGACTTATCATCCAATAATTTATCAGGTTTCCTCGATTCTCAGTTTTTCTCAATGAAAAATCTTCAAGGTGTCGTACTTTCTCATAACAACATTCGAGGGTCGATTCCTGATAATATAGGGTTGACAATGCCAAATCTAGCCAAGCTTGATCTCTCAAATAATGTCTTAACAGGTCCATTGCCAGCTTCACTATTCCGTATTAAAACTTTGTCCTATTTGGATGTCAGTTCAAATTATTTGTCCGGCTCAATTTCGTTCAACCTTGGAAGTATCAGTTCTCTCCTGGTCTTAAATGCCAGCAACAACAAATTCTCTGGTTTCCTTGATGATTCAATCTCAAATCTAACATCTCTGTCTGTATTGGACCTTCACAACAACACATTCACAGGAAAATTGCCTGTTTCTCTTGCAACACTTGTTGCATTGACGTATCTTGACATATCAGAAAACAAGTTTCAATATGATTTTCCCTGTAAAATTTGTGACATAGAAGGCCTCGCTTTTGCAAATTTCTCCAGCAACAGTTTCTCTACGGGCTATCCAGCCTCTTGTGCTGAGGCAAAGTCATGTTTTCTTGGCCTACCTATGCTACCTTCTAGGAAAATTTATTCGTCCACTTCGATTGGGCGTCGTTCTTCATTGTTAGCTGTTGCTATTGGAGCGATAATCTTCTTGATCCTACTCTGTGGTCTTCTCAGATGGAAAATGCTGAAAAAGGACAGCACAGTTGTTGGCGGCTCCAATGGTAAGCCTGAGTCAGCTTCTAATGAGGGGCTTTTAGAAAAGAAAATAAAGGAGCCCTTGAGTATTAATGTTGCCACCTTCGAGTATTCTCTGTTGCGGCTAAAAGCTGCTGATATTTTATCAGCAACTGAAAATTTTAGCAAGAGTTATATCATTGGCGATGGTGGGTTCGGGACGGTATACAAAGCAAGGCTTCCCGATGGACGAACTATAGCTGTCAAAAGGCTTAATGGAGGCCATTTACATGGGGAACGCGAATTCTTGGCCGAAATGGAGACTATTGGAAAGGTAAAACACGATAACTTACTATCATTGCTTGGTTATTGTGTGTTTGCAGATGAGAGATTCTTGATATATGAGTATATGGAAAATGGGAGCCTGGACTTTTGGCTGAGGAATCAGGCAGCTGCATTTGAAGGGCTCAACTGGGCTACTCGGATCAAGATTGCCTTGGGGTCTGCTAAGGGGCTTGCTTTTCTGCACCACGGGTTCGTTCCCCACATCATTCACAGAGATGTAAAGTCCAGTAACATATTGCTAGACAAAAACTTTGAACCTCGTGTCTCGGATTTTGGCTTGGCTCGTATAATAAGTGCTTGCGAGAGCCATGTTTCAACCATTCTAGCGGGTACATTCGGTTACATACCCCCAGAATACGGCCAGAAAATGGTGGCCACGACCAAGGGAGACGTTTACAGCTTTGGAGTGGTGATGCTCGAGCTCGTAACGGGACGAGCACCTATTGGACAAGCCGATGTTGAGGGAGGCAATCTTGTAGGATGGGTGAGATGGATGATTAAAAATGGCAGGGAATGTGAAATACTCGATCCTTTTTTGTCTCGTTTTGCATCGTTGAAGGATCAGATGTTGCGTGTTCTTGACATTGCAAGGTCATGCACATGCGACGAGCCGTGGATGCGGCCTACAATGATGGAGGTTGTTAAGCTGCTAAAAAAGGCCAAGATGGAGGATTGATGTTGCTGATATTGATCAAAACTTGGTGTTTCTATCTCTTTTCTGCGGGGAGTATGAGAATCTTCTTAAATGTTTGGTAGGACGATAAAAGCAATCTTGCATTAGTTTACCTATGAATCCAAGTAAACTGGACAATATTTCTTTCAATCTATATGGACTCCATGCCTCCATCTGTTCATATATTCATCAAGCTCCACATTTTAAACTTTATTGTGTGCTCGTCTTGTGAGAGAAAATATTGCTAGTAATCACTGAAACTTTGCCAGATATCGAGTCGATGTCGATGGTTATGCTACTTATTTTAAACTCGACATAGTCGTACCTGATAATTTTTTGACATAATTCGAATTTTAAGCATTAGGCCCTTGAGCAACGAGACATGATTATATGAATTTTGAAATGGTAATTTTAATCCAATCATCCAAATCATGAAAATGAGCTTTAGATTAAATTCACATTTTCTTTCCTTTTTCATAAAAAAATTATTATAATAAACCTTGTGAGTTATGACATATTTTAATTGTTTAAGCCCACTAAAAAACACATGATTATTGCTTGAAGAGACCTATTATATGTTCGTCACCTATCTCACGTACAAATATTAGAAAAGAGTCACGGAAAATTCTCAAGTTATAAAACAAGTGTTTGAAATGTAAATGATAGCTTACCTTGAGAATGAAAAAGATATGTCATAGACTTTTTTTTTAGATTTATCGAGTTTTCCTAAATGTCAAGCTCATAAATCTAAAAAAAAAGTCTGGCATATCTTTTTCATTCTCAAGGTAAGCTATCATTTACATTTCAAACACTTGTTTTATAACTTGAGAGTTTTCCGTGACTCTTTTCTAATATTTGTACGTGAGATAGGTGACGACCCAAATAATTTGTTTTTTAGATATTGTTGAAGTGTCAGCTGACTACCTAGATTCGCTGGTTATCTGAATAATCTTTTTTTGGTTGATATGATTTCTTGACTACATAAATACGTAATGAACTTTCCAAAGAGATCATTAAGAGGTCGTTAATAGAGGAAAGGGACACCATGTTTTGAAACCTCAAACTTATTGTCAAACGAATCCATTGATCTTCTCTATGTTGAGTGAAGGAAGAAAGTGTTACAGGTGGGGTACGTATAGTTTTGATCCATCGTATCGGTCTTTGTGTTTATAAATGAGGTGTCATTCATCTATTTGATGTGAACAAACATATCCAAAGGCCTAAAAAACCGTAGTCTTGTTATCATTCATAAGAAAACTAACTTACGTCTTTTTTTCGTCCCCTAGATGCTTGGGTCCGAGAGGACTCCCTCGTAGTAATGTCAGCAGCTCATATGATTATTTATTTTTAATCTCAAGTTCGACTAGTGTAATTTTCAAATAACTTGAATTTGAAGGTAGATATATTGTGAGTATTGTATTGATAAAAATTTCATTCCATTTTTGCTCGAATTTTATTTTTTTAAAATTTAACGTAAAATATAAAAATATAATATTTGATGTGTACGAAGTTTAGATAATAATAATAACTTTAGTTGATCTAGTAAAATCAATCGTCATACATTTGTAAAGTGATTATATATATATATATATAGTGAGACAGTCTCACGGGTCGTATTTTGTGAGACATGTATCTTATTTGAGTCATGCATGAAAAAATATTATTTTTTATGCTAAGAGTATTACTTTTTATTGTGAATATCGGTAGGGTTGACCCGTTTCACAGATAAAGATTCGTATGACCGTCTCACAAGAGACCTACTCATATATTCATAACTCACACGTAATACATATAATTGAAATACAGTAATAATTTCCGGGTACTCCTTTTCACGCAAACAATATTTCTCGAGTCTCAAATTGGATAAATTGTTAACGACATAGCCAAAAAGTCTACAAATAAAGAAATAAATTCAATATTGTAGTGATTTTTCAATTATTTATTGTGATTATTTATTTGATATGTTATAATTCAAATATTTGTTACAAAACTTATGAAATTATTCATAATAATAATAATTTATAAAATATGTTTAAAATTAATATAGTGAATTGATGTATTAATTCCAAGGATTTTCAGTAATCTCTCAGGCAGGGATATTAATAATGCAGGGATATTAATAAGAAATTTATGTTTGTGATTTTAGTCTTCTATTTTGTCTAATAGCAATCTCAGTATGCTATATTGTTTTTTTTTTCTCAATTTTAATTTTAATTTTTAGATATTCTAAGCACTGTCATGTTTCTTTTTAGGGTAAATTGTAGATAAATTCCTAAACCCCAACTCAAATTTATATACCTAAAAACTTTTGCCTAAACTCCCTAAAAAGTTGAGAATGACAAAAATACCCCTTATAAGTGTAATTTCTAATGATTGATTTTCAGGGCCTTAAAAATTGTATCAGAGCGGAGGTAAAATTATTTCAAACATACAAAATTATTATTATCAAGAAATTAAATGTTTGAGGAGGAGAATTTTCTCGATTAACATGAATCCGAACATAGGTTCGAGATTAACTATTTACAGGATTTATTTCAGAACTCTGGAATATTTGAAACCGGAAGATCTAACCAAGGTAAGATATCAAAGAGGAACTTATCAAAGTCCTAAGGTAAACTTATGATTCAAAATAACTGGTTCTTAGAAATATTACCGGATTCCTCTAAACTCTCTGGAGATCTTAGAGAAATTCATAAGACGGTACAAAATTATGGCAATATGATGTATTACGTACCACAAAATATGGAAAAAATTCTTGAAAATCAGGAAGAAATTCTTGGAATATTAAAGGATATTCGAACAAGAATTCAAATCATAGAACAACAACCAAGTTCTAGTAAAAGAACTTCAGAAGAAAGGTTACCACCATTATTTGGTACTGAACCCTTGTTACATTAACAAGGGAAGGCCAAAGTAGTGTTAAAACATTTGATTGAAGAAGAAAAAATGATCAATCTAATTAAATATGTCTCAGAAAAGAAATTAATCTGATGACAACTTTAGAAAGGATTGGTCTCGAGGATCTACAAGAACTTGCATAATCTTTTGCAAATCTCAAAATTGTAGATCTACTAAAGATGAACACAACGGGAGGTGAACCACCTTCTATAACCTGGTCATCTTCTCAAAAACCACCAAGGGAAAGTGTGGGATCTCAAAATATAAATATTAGAGAATCTCAACCCGATTTCCATACTGGTGGAGAATTACACCCAGCGGGAACAAGGACAAGGAGAAATCAAATTCATTTGCACCAAACACCTTATGGAAAAACTGTTTTAGAACCTATATATCCTTATGGGGTTATGCTTAACTTTGATGTACTAGATTTCAAAAACAGAGAAGGTCTCATAGATGACTGGACATCTGCTATGAGAATCGCTGCATGAACACTTGATCTCAACAGAGAATGATTCATTAAACTCCTAGAAATGAGTCTCATGGGATCAGTTAAAATTTCTTGGGACATGACTTCATTAGAAACCAAAGAGTCAGTCATAGCTGAAAAATCTCTTAGTGAGATAGCTGAAAAAATGGCTACCCTATTTAAACCACAATTTATAGGGGTAGACTATTTTAACAGTCAAGATACATAGAAGATGAAGAAATATACTCAAACTCTGTATAGCATTGAATTACATGATATATGTTTAGTGGATGAATATATTATATAATTCACTAAATATAGATGGAATTCAGGGGTCGAAGAAAATATAGCTATGCAGCTGTTCTTCGCCAAAATGCCAAGTCCTTGGAGAGAAATGCTTATAAGGAAAGATGCCCCTGGCAATCCAGATATGTTGGCACAAAGAGCCTCTTTTCTCAAAGGAAAATTGGCAGAATGGTGTCATATGACAGCATTACAAAAGAATTACAAATGCCTAAGGGGTATCAATAAAAGAATTCCTTTGTGATGTAAAGAAAATGATCTTCCAACAATTATTGGAAGTAAGCCACATAAGTATGAGAAGAAAAGTTTTAAGACTCATCCTTATGCTCGAAGTGGAAGAAGTTCTTGGAAACCAAGAACAGTTTGGTCTAGACAAAAAGTCAGATCTTATAAATCTGAACAAAGAAGTGGACCATCAAGAAGTAGGATATCATCCTAAGCATCGAGTACCTCTCGAAACATGGGAAGAACACCTACAAAGAAAACTTTTAGAAGAGCTCATACTCGAGCCAATGAAAGTTTTAAAGATTGTAATTGCTGGACATGTGGAGCAAGATGTCATATCTCTACAAATTGTCCAAAAAATGAAAAAAGAGGTATTAAATGCTTCGATCCAACCCCGGATATTGAAGAAGCAGTTTATTACAAAGATCTTATTCAGGTATACCGATTTGAGAATATTGTCTCAGATGAAAGTATATATGAAGAAGAAGAAGTCTTGAGTCAGGGAGAATCTGATGGAACTGAATCGGATTCTGACTGAAGACGAGGTGTTTCGACAAGAAACACATGAAGATTTGTTTGGTTTCTTTAGTCAGACAACAATATCTCATAACATGGTTCAAAGAATCATGAGTGAAAATCCTAGTCTGCAGAGATATCAAGGATTCTCTGCAGGACAGGTAAAAAAGTTCTTAGGAAGTCTTGGCATAAGAAACAGAAAGCATAATCTAATCTATAAAGTTTCTAGAAGGGAAATGGCAATCCCGATGGAACTTACAGGAAATAGAATGGAGATGCAATTAATTCTTTATGAAGAAATTAAGGAGAAATTACAAAAACTCAAGATAGAAGTAGCAAGAACTATGTCTTGGATTCATACCGGAGCAATCCAGATTATAATAAAAGCTACTTTCAAAGAAGAAATAGATTCACCCTTTGATATTGTTATGCGATAAAATAATGGGGAACCTTCAAGATTCGGTACTGAGAACTATCTCAGGAAATCTCTGCGCAGGAAAGATTGTAGGAGTAATTTATCCGAGAATTGCCTACAACTTAGCAGATCGAGATTTTAGTCGAGCCTTGACATTACATCGGAATTTCAAGGAAAAAGACTGATGAAAGAAGGTAATAGACCATATTCTATTACCTACCAAATTTTATATGCTCCATCTAATACACATCATTCTGAATTGTTTATTAGAAATGAGTTCATTGAAATACCCGAGATATTTGGAAAATTTGCCCAGACAATTTATCCAGAAAGAATTTAGTTTTCTTTAATACAAGAAACAGATATCCAAATATAAGACAAACCGATTCTACAAAGGAATCAAAGTCTTAGATTGGAATCAAGGAAACTATCTTTTCAGGGAGATAGAATTACAAGTTACAGGTGGGGAAAAATGCATGTCCAAGAAACCCAACATAAGCCAAAAATCTTTTCTACCTTAGGAAAGCTAAGATTCCCAGAAGGGTGGAAAGAAGTAGAAATAGTATTTGATATTACGAAACAAAAAAATCAATTTCTTTGTAATACCATATACTATTTGGAACAACATATGATAGGAACTTACCAAGGAATGATCAATATCGGAGAATTGGAAGTTCATATCAAAGGAAGTCCAGGCACAGAATCAGATCGATTGGTTCTTGTACTAGAGTTTTTCGAGGAATATAAACCTAGGAAATGTCTAGAGTATGGAATGAAGTTTATGGCAGATGATAGGATGTGAAAAATCCAATGACCACAAGCCCATTCTCGATATACATTCCAGTAGGAATGTTATATGAACAAAATAAGGCATAATATTTTGCTACTTATATTGATTCAGGTGCTGGAATCTGTGCAGAAAAACGAGGAGTTTTTCCAAATAATTTGGAAGAAGAATTACCAAAGATTGCTGGAAGATATTTTTCCAGAAGAATCTTAATCTTATGTAAGGGGATTAAGATGACAGAGATTGTGATCGGAGGTGCTGGTCAAACACCTTGGTATAAAGTAAAAACACCACCGATTTATTTTCATGATACAAGAGCTGACATTTTATTAAGAAATAATTTCCTACAAATGTTTAAGTCATATACGCAAGAAAATGAGATTAGAAGATTAGTATTCACAACACTTTGTGATCACAAAATCATAGTCCAGAGACTAAGAAAGACATTTTATAGAAAATTGCCAATCCAGTTTCGCAGCAAGCGTGGTGATGAAGGAAAACTTTTAAACCCAAAAATGATGGATTCTAGACGGTTTGGAGAAACAATGCTCCAATTAAGAGCAGATAAAGAGCTCCAACCTGAAGAAATAGAATGCCTTAAGATAGCTCTATATAAGAATGAGGTAGAGTTTGAATCTAAGGTAACATTGGAAGATGACAAGAAAAGAATCAAACAAAATTATAATGAAGATCCTTTTGCATAGCGGGACAAAAATCAACTCAAAGCATGCCTTAAAGTTAAGGAAGACAAATAGTATGAATTTATTCGTTGTAAGCCTATCCCAGTGAATATAATTGATCGAAGGCATATGCAGATTATAATCAAGGAACATTTGGACCTTGGTTTGATTAAAGCAAGAATTTCACCTACAGCAGCTCATGATTCATGGTAAGAAATCATGGTAAAATACAAAGGAACAAACCCAGATTAGTTATTAATTATCAAGAAATTAATAAGATTTTGGAGTTTGATGGGTATTTTATACCTAGCAGAGAACATCTAATTAGTTGCATACGCAACACAAAGATATTCTCTAAATTCGATTGTAAATCTGGATTTTACCAGATTCGAATGCATGAAGAAAGCAAAAAATTCACAGCTTTCTCTACACCACAAGGACACTATATTTGGGAAGTATTACTAATGGGATTGGCTAATTTCACCCCAGATATTTCAAAGGAAAATGGGTAATCTATTTAATGATTATTTTAAGTTTATGTTTGTCTATATTGACGATGTGTTAATTGCATCAAAAAATATGGGGGAACATATTAAACATTTAGAAATTTTCTCTGATGTTTGTAAAAAAGAAGGACTGGTTCTATCAGAAAAGAAAGCAGTCATTGTCACAAGAAAGATTGAATTCCTCAGAATAGAAATCGATGAGTCGGGAATAATTGCAAGATCATATAGAAGAAAAGGTGCAAAATTTTCCAAACGAGTTAAAAGAAAAGAATCAACTTCAAAGTTTTCTAGGAGTTGTAAATTTTGCTGGGATGTTTATTAAAAACCTAGCAAAACACAGAAAGGTGTTCAGTCCATTACTGAAAAAGATGCCAAATATATATGGACGAAAGAACACACACAGGGACTTAGTCAACTAAAAGAGATTTGTAAAAATCTTCCAAGAATAACTATTCCTCAAGATGAAGATGATCTGGTATTATATACGGATGTCAGTGATCATTGGTGGGCAGCAATTCTTACTAAGCTCACACCCGATGGAGAACAACCATACAGATATTGTAGTGGTCTATTCTCCGATGCAGAAGCCATAAGATGACATATAAACGAAAAAGAATTTTGTGCAGTAAAAAGGACTTTTGAAAAATGACCATTATTTTTACTTGGAAAGAAATTTACTTTGAAATTTGATAATACACAGGTAAAAGCTTTTCTGAAAAATAAGATTGAATCCAAACCAGAAAAAGCTAGACTTTTAAGATGCCAAGCTTTATGTCAAAATTATATTTTTGATATTATTATTATTAAATCTCACGAAAATATTATTGCGGATTTTTAACAAGAGATGGACATCATTGACATCGATGCTATTATCAAGATGCAGAGGCATTTGAGGGAACACCTTGAAATGCTTCAAAATGAGTTTAACAAGTTAGCACTGAACGCAGAAATTGCGGGAAGGGTCCAACAAGCGGATAAGAGAATTGTCTCTGATCGAATCACATGATGTTTACAAGCATATACTCAGTTATAGTCTTTAATTCAAAGGCCTATCCTCCAAGGCATTGAGAAGCCATTGGTTTCTCGAATGGAGAGTTTTCGAGTACAGGACTCTATACCTAGAGCAGGGGATTCAAGTAACCCTAGCACAAGTGTTAAGCCGGGATCATCTTCTGATGAGTCGGCCAAAACAAAAATTGAAACTCCAGATTCCGATCTCGAGTCTTCAAGTCAACCCTTCACCTCGGGGATTGAAGAGGGAGAGATCAACCTTATACCTAATACTGACAAGGGCAAATCTAATGTTGGTACTAATGAAGCTGCAATTTCTCTATTCCAGGTTTACCAACATACTTGGGAGAAATTAAACACAAGAATTGGCATCAACCCATCTGTTGTTCGATTTGATGTGGCTGGAAAATATCCTAGGGTATGGTTGAAACCTAATTCATATCCTAAGGAAGTCAAATCATGGTATGAATTTGGGGCTCTTGCCTCAGTTTATACTACTTCACACAGTTTCCCAGAGATTTCAGCATTACCAAAGTGGATTCAGGAAGCGGTGCATGAAACCTGGACAAACAATGATTATTTGTCCAGAGGAGATATTCTGGAGTTGTATTTTTTCAGTGCAGCACCAGAACTAGTAGGGAAAGGTTCACACGAAGCTTTTCATTTAATCAAGCTAAGGAGGCCAGATATGAATGCCCAGAAATTCATCAAGGATCCTCCTACAAACGAAACATCCCTGGTTTCTTCATTTAATGAAGATGACATCTCTAACAGGAGAGCATGGGGAGTTTGGGTTTGTCTAACCGAGATGGACAAAGTCAAGTATCCATTTAAATTTTATCAAAATTCGGTAAATTGATCTTTCTTGTTAAATACAATGATAGGAAAAACAACAAGTTTTGCAGAAGACATATTTGAAGGAAAAAAAAAAAGAAATCTTCTGTGGAACAGCAAACTGCCGGCAAGCAAAGAGACTCGCCGAAAATTCTGTAATATGGCACATGTGGGAAGATGGTCGGAGAACATCTGCCCAGAATGTCAGAACCAGAAAGAACCAGAGTTTGGTAAAGGATTCAAGCCGAGATCTGATCGGAAACACTTGACCGATAACAGTACAAGTGGGAAAGGACCACAAGCACGATATCCTCGGGGACACAGAAAGCCAAGGATTCCCCAACAAAGCTAAAATTGGACATTTGACCTTCCCACTAACAAAAAAAGGACCACCATGTGAGTGGAATACAAGGACCACCAATAATCGGTGAAAAAAGTCAAAAGACCATTGGATTCCCTATCTTTAAAGATAAAGAAAATCCAACAAACAGACAAGAAACTTTAACCCAAAAATCATCTATAAAAAGAAATTAAAACGGGGTAAGAGAAACGCACAAGAAAATATACGAAACTTGAAAAATGCCAATGTTTTTTGCATATCTCAAGGCAGTCAAGAGACGTATAAAAGAAAAAAGACAAGACCTGAGAAATTTCCAAGCCTATCATAAACGACTAAAAGATGAAGGCAAATAAATTTGTGCTGACATAATTCAAATCAATATCGATCGAATATGCCGGAAGATAAAACGAAAAGAAAAAGCTCTGTCTAGATTCATATTCTAAACAAAACTAGGGACCACTTCGATGGAGAAGTAAATGGACCACTCAACCACTACAGAAAGTGGTCCACATGCAAGCTGTAAAGGCTCATCAAGAGTTGAAGTCCGAGTTTCAAATCCAGAGAGCCTTCTATACATAAGCAAGAAGAATGAAGTTGAGATCATCGAACATTTCCTCAATTTTTTTCAAAAATAAATTGTAATCTTTCTCTTTTTAGTTTATATATTTTGTAAGTTCAGCTAGTATCGGTAGCTAAACAAATTTCTCCTCCTCTACATGAATTTACTATGTAATAATAGTTATTATGTTTGAATAAAAGAACCAAGGATTTTGCCCCTCTCATGTATTAGTTTCAAATTAAAATATTTTACTATACACCCCGAGGTAGGAAACGAAACATGGTTGTGCTAGGTGCTGTTGAAGGAATTTACGTCAGAAAACATCTGTTGCGACTGCGTGGTTGGGCTGTGAGGAGTAGTCTGTAAAACCCGATGGATATAACCCGACGACATTCAGGTCAAAGAGGTAAATAGTTTAATTTATTATACGGAAGCATGATGGGCCTTTTATTAAAAAAATCGATCATTTGAGCATGATATATAGGCTGAAAACCTTGCGTAGCTGTATGTCTTGGGGCTATATGCCTTCAAGAATAGACTCGATAGGTATAACAATGCCACGTACTATATGTAAAAGGGTAAGGGTATTTTTGAAAATTTTAAAATATTGGGGAGTTAAAACAAAGAATTGAAAAGATATGAAGTAAGGATAAAATTGAGAAGGAAAGCAGGGAGTTATTGAAAGTTTGTCCTTCTTTATGTCAACAATATTCATTTGATAAAGACTTTGTTTTGATTCAATGGTTTTTTTCCCTTTTATCTCTAATCTTAACTTTTTTTTTTTAATTTCATTAGGAAATCAATATATTTACAATAGATATATTTTTAATATTTTTTCTTTATTAATTATAATATATTATTGATTACACTGAACTACGTCCTAGCTCTGCTCCTGCATGATGTTGATGTGACACGTAAACAATTATGTAGAAAAAATAAGTACATTTTTTTTTTAAAAAAAACAATATTATCAAAAATTTAGAAAGTTGCATGAATATAATTCGATTTTAAGAAGAACTAAAATTGTAGATAGATATATAAATAAATAAATAAATATAAACAATTTTTCCTCAAAGAACGTATTATATTATATTATTTTTGCATTATAGCTTCATATAATAATCTTCCAATAGGACTAAAACGGAGACTTTCTCTAATCATATCGGTCAAAATGATCATTATATTCAAAACTACGATGTTAAATTATTAAATAATGTCTGATCATAAAAATTATTTTGACGTTTGACTAATGACGTGGCTCTTATTGATTGGTCAAAATAGTAAAATAACTGTTTTAGAATGCATTAATTAACTATTAATTAATATTAAAAAGCCACATGTATTTATGCTTTTCAATTATTGAATGTCACATTAGGGATCATATAAAATTTAATATATCGGGAGTTTGGTATACATACGTATAATTAAGTTCATATTGATCCGATTCGATTATTAACCAGTGGATATTTTTAATTAGTAATAATATAGTTTGACCAATAATTGGGTGGGTTTTGAGACCGAGCTGTAGCTCTAATGGTCTCACCTTATTTCCCATTGTAATGACCATGTTCGAGTCTTTCCACCCTCAAAAATATGATTTCAAAAAAAAAAAAAAATTGGGTGGTTTTTTTTAAAAAAATACTTGGATAATCGAGTTGGTTTGATTTCACATTATGGTCTTAATTACAAAATGTCTTTCACTTTTCCGATTAGGCTCTGATTTCAAGAAATATAGTCTAAATCTTGCGGTATATATTGTACACCTATTGTGGACACTTATGTGAACACTTATGATGTGTCGCTCATCTATTGGATGTTCAACTTTTTTATGTTTCATCACATCTAATAAACGAATGACACTTCAATACTCACATTAGTGTACACAATAAATCTTATCTAAACATTTATAGGTTTTGACAAATATAATTTCTAAAATGTTAGAATCAAGCCGAGCTTCATTCTTACAATCTAGCTCAATTGTAGGCTTTTTTTTAAAAATATTATAAATTAATTAATTCATTATAATAATGTGACAAAGTGAGGAGTTTTACAAAAATATTGCAATCCGGGACTCACTGTCCCGGATTCTGACATTTTTTTAAAAAAAAATTTAAAAAAATAAAAAAGAAATTGTGTCACGGATTCAAATGAATCCGTGACAGACTGTCCCAGATTCAGAATCCGGGTCAGTCTGTCACGGATTCTGACTCGGTCAATTCCGTGTATAATCCGTGGCCTCTTTTCCTATAAATTACACCTAGTGTTCGACATTTTTCCATCGGCGCAAACATTCATTTATCAATCAGTATTAGGCATTCTGCGCAAATATTTTTTCATCGATCCTTCGGCACAAATATTCGGCATTCTTCCTACTCAACTATTTTTTTCTCGTTCCGTGGTATTTTTTGTTAGTTATAATTTTTGGAATCGTGAGGAGTATTAGAATTTTGGAGAATTCCGTCGAATCTCTGTCTAATTTTTTTTCTTTCTATATTGAATATTTTTTGTATAATATTTATGATAATGTTTGTTATTTATTGCAGATATTTAAAATCGTTCGCTTATTCAATTACAAATTTCGTATAACTACATTTTGAAAAGGTAATTTCCATAATTTTATATATTTTAATTATGTTATTTATATTTTATTAATACAATTAAAATTTTTTTCGTTTGCATTTTAATATTGTGTATAATTTTGTTAAAGAAGACATTTATTAATCGCGTGACTTATGAAAACGACAAGTTTTTTTTTTCTTTTAACAAAGCAAAAAAAAAAAAAAAAGGAATTCCATTAGTATTGAACTGTTATGTAGGGTATGCTGCGATATTCGTTGTTTAAAATTTTGTTATGATATCTTACGTGAAATTTTTAACGCATCGCGTGCACTGCAATATATAACTAGCTAATCATGTAATTTTTAACGAAAGACCCACTTAAATAAATTATATATAAGTTTTGTATTAATAAATTCATTAGGTATAAATTCTTTATTTCAAGATTATTTAATTAAATATAACTAAATTTATTTATAATATAGATAAAAAAATATAATAAATAACTATTTCTCACCAAAACTTAGATATATTGTTTTCGTACAATTCAAATTAAAATTGTTAGTATAAGAAATTGATATAATAAATAGCAATCGTGTCTCACTAATCCAGGCTTTAAATAGAAAGGCTTATCTCTTGAGCGTGTATTGACCTTCCATTTATCTAATATACCGAAAATATTTGTTCCTCGGGTTGCGAGAAATATACCGAAAATATTTGTTCCTCATATTCATTCTCGCAATTTATTTCTTTATCCGATTCATATGCGCAAAATCTATCTTTTTCACTTCGATCTTGTATTAATATTATTTGTTGATTTTACCATCCTTTTCATTTGAAGATATATCAAGAGAAAATGTTTAATTTCGTTGTTAATAGTATATTATATATTAAGAATAATATTTTCTTTTGTATAGTTTTTTTGATAATACTTGTCATTTATTTCAGATATTAGCACCGTTTGTTGATGTTATTACAAGTTCCGTGTAATTACGTACGAGAATGTCATTTAAGTAATTTTTTTAATATTTTATTTGTATTATTTATATAATAGATTGATAATTTTAATTAAAATATTTTTATCCAATTATATATTTTGAAATAACTTACTTAAAATTTGTGTGGTTATATACAAAACAATTTTGAAAAATATGTTATAAAATTGCACCGAGTATTTGGCGAATTCATCCGTCATTCAGTACTTGTTCGTCATTCTTCTTGTGCAGCTCTTTATTTTGGTCACTCCTTGGTATTTTTTGTTAGCTATAAAGAATCCCTGATTCTCCTCCCTTTTTAAATTGCGTCTATCGTGTTATTATCGTAATTCCTAATTTGATTTTATAGTTTTCTGTTGAATATCATAATTTTTTAGAATTGCGCCGAGTCTCAGCAATTCATAATTTGATTTGGGAGAATTGTGCTGAGTATTAGAATTTGGGAGAATTCCTAATTCGAATCTCTGTTTTTTCTTTCTATATTGAATTGTTTTATGTATATTGTATCTTTTAATATTTGTAATTTATTGCAGATATTAAACTCCGGTAGCTGATTTAATTACAAATTCCATACAACGACATTTGAAAAGGTAATTTAAATAATTTCTTATATTTTAATTGTATTATTTATGTTGTATTAATGTAAATATTATTTTTTTCGGTTGTATTATACTATTGAAAGGCCCGAGAATTTTATCCTATTAATCTGAAATGATTTGGGGATAATTGATATGATTATAGACGGAAAGGATCGGACCGGGAAAGACGAGATAATGCATGAAAATGTGCGAGGAACAGTAGCCCTCGCGCATATGCGCGGCACAGATGCGCGCATATGCGCGACGTGGGCAGAGGACCTCGCGCATATGCGCGAAGTAAGTCGCGCATATGCGCGACGTGGGCAGAGGACCTCGCGCATATGCGCGAAGTAAGTCGCGCATATGCGCGAGACTGTACAAGCGAAGTCCAGAGGACCTCGCGCATATGCGCGGAGATGAGTCGCGCATATGCGCGAGCTGCCGAGAAGCCGAGTCCAGAGAGTTGGGCGCATATGTGCAGAAATGTGTCGCGCATATGCGCCAGCAGTTGGGAAGACACGCGCCGAGACTTAAGGTCTGGCGCATATGCGCCGGTTGATGTCGCGCATATGCGCGAGACGTGTAATAGGCGGAATGAGCCACTCGTCCTCTTGCATGTACGTGTATGTATATATATATATATGCACGAATTCTTCAGAATTTAGGAATGAAGAATCGAGAAAGGGACGAGGAAAGAATTGAAATATTCTTACGCCTTTTGTGAGAAATCCGTCTATCTGATTTTGAATCCAACTTCAGTACTGTGTTCCTATCGACGTTAGGCTAACACTGGACGTAAGTTTTGTTACGTTTTGATATGATTTGAAATTATGGTATTGTCAGAATCTGATATGATTCATATATGATGTTCTTGGCATGTTAGACATCGTATAATCAAAACCGGACTGAGGAACAGATACCATATGAAATTGTTATGATTTTTAGAGTTAAGTTGAGTAAGAATTGATATCAAGATTGAGTGATTATCGAGTATAAGATGTTAGAATTGATATCTGACTGATATGGTATGGCTGGATATATTGAGATTATGATGTTATGCCGTTGAACCAGAATTTGATTGAATTCTGATTATATCCAGTATTGATTGAGTGGTGTATTGATACCGTACCCTCAATATTGTTATTGTCAGATTGAGTATTGACAGGCTTTGAGTTCGAGACTTCGACAGAGTCAGAGTATCAGAAAGAAAGGTATAAATTAATGTTGAGTTGGGATTGCACAACTCGAGTGAGGTTTGACTCGAGTCTCCCTAAATCACATACTTAGTTATTACATTGATATTTGTAATTGATGAGATTGATGTTTGTAGTCTATTGATTTATAGCCACTGCATGTATTGACTACTGATACGCTAGTCATCGGCTGATTCGCCTAGTTACTGTATGCATGTATTGACTGCTGATCCGCCTAGTCACCGGCTGATTCGCCTAGTCACCGGCTGATTCGTCTGGTTATCGGCTGATTCGTCTAGTTATCGACTGATTCGTCTAAACTTTGGCTGATTTGCTTAATTACTGACTGATTCGTCTAATTATTGGCTGATTCGCTTAATCCTTGACTGATTCGTCAATTTTGCGGCTGTTTCGCCCATACACTGGATATAGGAATTATATCGATGCCGTTTAGGGTTGATTCATTCCTATCGACTGAGATTCGATATAATTATCAATATCCAGACATTGGGATCCCTAGGTTAGAGTTGAGTCGAGTCTGAGACGACGCGTTGTTTGAGTCAAGTCTGTGATGACATGTTGATTTACAGTTTTGATATTATACATGTTTGTTGATTGGCTGCATGTGAATGATATTTGTTATATGCTTTTGTATATGTTTTTATATGATTGCATGTTTACATTGTTTATACTGGGATTTATTCTCACCGGAGTTATCCGGCTGTTGTCTTGTTTTGTATGTGTGCATGACAACAGGTGGGACGGGTTCAGGGTTGAGAAGATGAAGAGAGATCGTGATTAGAGTGGAGGCTCCGGACTTGGATTAGAGATAGGGTTGGACACTTGATATTAGCTGTTAAACCTTAGTTGAATAAATGTATGTAGTACATGACTTGTACTTTTATATTGAGATGTATATATGTTTTATTTCACTACGTTCCGCATTTTAAAAAAAAAATTTAGACCATGTTTTATAATTGATTAATTAGTCCCAATTATGATTAAGAACATGATTAGCGTCCGGGTCCCCACAACTATTTTATAAAATTTTGTTAATAATGACTCTTTATAATTATTTCAAAGTTGCACGCCTCGACAGTACATATATATATTAAATTAATAATAATAATAATATTTTTATTCAATAATAATAATAATATTATTAATTTACTTAGAAGTCTGATTTTAGTAATCAAATTAAGTTTTAAGGTAACAAAAATTTTATATGTAGTAAAAAAATTTTGAGAAATATAAATTTATCTTGTAAATTGTTCATTTGTTTCTGTTTATTATATTTTTTTTATTAATTTTAAATTTTTTATACACTTAATTAATTGTTAAAATTGTTAATATAAGAAACTAATATATTTGAAAATTCTAATTACACACGTTTAAAAATCTAAATTTTAAATCTAAGTCATAACAATTTTTTGTATTAAATTTTGTTATGATTGTATACATTATGTCATTTTTTTTGTGTGCAGACATGGATACTATGAGAGGCTTACTGTATGTAGGTGGCTATGTCATTATTGAAGATGGTAGGGTTGGATATAGTATCCCCGCGACAAGGACCATTAAAATCTCTAGGTCTATTACATTTTCTCAATTGGTGAATTTTGTGCATCGGAAGCTGGATATCGACCCATCAAAATTCTGCATCAAGTTGTCAACGAAATATTGTTATAGCTCGTTGGCTCGTTACAATGAAGAGCATGTCTATATCACAGATGATGATAGTCTACAATTTATGTTTGAGTTGCCGACACTGGATTGCATGTACTTGTCTGTTGATTCATCGCCAGTGTTACAGAACGTAAGTGATTACGATTTTGATGCAGTCATACCAGTAATAACGCAAGGTTTGGGAACAGTAGGTTTGAATGAAGCGAGACCTTCTATGTATCACATCGATGAACAGTCAGGGCATACATACTCTGGGATCGACACTGGTCCTTGGGATCACCATATCACGGCTGACACTGAAGAAGACTATGCACGGGGGATGAATACAACACGAGAATGGGATTTTACTTCAAGAGGTTGGGATCATCATATCACGGGTCCATCAGGAGTTGATGTCGCATGGGGTTCTAGCAGAACAGGTCAATTGGATGCAAATATTCCCGCTCCAATTACAGAACACATGCCTGAGCAAGATGATTTATTCGGGGACAGTTCGCATCATGTCATGAATAGCGATGATGATTTGTATGCTACATCAAGTGACGGAGAAGATGATCATCATGTTGACAATGCAAATGAAGGGACATCGGCGCGTGTGTTAATGTCTGGAGCAACAATGACAGAGAACATTCCTATTGCACCGGAGCAACATTTACGTGAAATTCCTCAATTTTTCAATGAAGTCTATCATGAACAAATTCCAGATTCATTTGGTATTCCTTCTGCATCACGAACAAACTTTTACAATCCTGAAAGGCCAGAGCTCGGTGTAAAAATGGTTTTTAATAGAAAAGGTGAGTTAATAGCTTCTGTGAAGGATTTTTCTGTTCGGGTTTTGAGACGTGAATATATCGTTGTCGAAAGTTCTCCGACAATTTGGAAGGTCAAATGCAAGAACTGGTCCGAAGGTGGCAATTGTGGGTGGGGACTTCGAGCATCGTTCAAAAAAATTTTAGGCTACTTCATGATCACAAAATATGGTGGTGATCACACATGCATGTCTACCCAAGTCGGTATAGATCACCACAACATTGACGTAAACATGATAGCCAATACACTTTTGGGAATCGTACGTTGTGATCCTGCATACGAAATCAAAATGTGCGCGAAAGTATTAAAGAAAAATATGGTTATGATATATCGTATGCTACGGCATGGCAGAGTTTGAAACGCGCGGTGGAGTTAGTCTATGGCACATGGGAAAGCTCTGTAACTTTGCTTCCTAAATATATGGGAGCTTTGTCGAAGTACAATCCAGGAACTGTTGTAGAATGGAAACATCTTCGACCGTATGACCATCCACATAAAGTTTTGAACTTTGTGTTTTGGGTATTCAGACCATGTATAGATGGTTTTCGACATTGTCGCAACGTAATCAGTGTAGACGGTACCCATATGTACACCAAATATAAGCACAAACTACTCATAGCAGTAACATTGGATGCCAATAACCAAGTTTTGCCGCTAGCATTTGCGCTTGTTGATGAAGAAAATTATGAGTCTTGGCATTGGTTCCTCGGTAATGTTGCACGACATGTTACAAGAGGGTGTAGTGGTGTGTGCCTTATATCTGATAGACATGCGGGTATAACAAGTGCAGTTCAAGATCTCCCTGACTTCAAGCCTCCTCTTGGTGTTCATCGTTTCTGTTTGAGGCATGTTTGCTCTAATTTCAACAGCAGGTTCAAAAACATTCATTTAAAAGACTTATGTTGGGAAGTAGAGATACAACACCAAGTATCAAAATTTAATGCGACAATGGAGGCAATTAAAACAAATAATGCAGCAGCTTTCACGTATTTGTCAAACATTCCAAAAGAAAAATGGTCATTGGCTCATGATGGTGGATGGCGCCGAGGGATAATGACGACGAACATGTCTGAGTGTATTAATGGTGTGTTGAAAGGGGCGCGACGTCTTCCAATAACTGCGATAGTCGAGATGAGCTTTCAGCGTTGCGTGAATTATTTCATTCAACGGCGAGCTCGAAGTGATAAGATGCTCGAAAAAAATCAACCATGAACCGACTATGCATACTCTAAATTTGATATGTGGTCAAAAAAGTCAATTGAACATCGAGTTGTAAGATTTGACCAAAGGGATAAAACAGCATCCGTCGCGACAGGAGGAAAACCAGGTCGTCAACATCACATACAAGCTGTGAACATTTCTACGCGTGATTGCACCTGTGGTAAATTCACAATATTTGGAATACCTTGTTCACATGTTATATGTGCAGCGAAATGGTTTGGTTTGAATCCCGCACAGCTTGTACAACCATGGTTTACATTGAGCGAATACGTGAACACATACGATGGAAGATTCTACCCTATGATGAACAATATTGGGATGAACCTACATTCCAATTACGACATAATGGTGTTCGTCGACAACGGAGGCAGGCTGGTAGAGATCGAAAGACACGCATAAGAAACGAGATGGACCAGCCATCAACGAGGGAGAGACATCGTGGGAGGTAAAAAATCTACAATAACGTATTGTATTTTATTTTTAAACCATAACATGTGAAGTTATTAATGTAATTACAAAATTGTGTATAAAAATTTTGTATTTATTAATAATTCTTGTTCATTGCAGGTAGGTGCAGGTGAGAAGATCGAGTTATGGTGCAAAATAATTATGTTTGTGACGTAGATTTTACAATTTAGTATTGTATTGTTATGACAATTCAGTGTTGTATTGTTATGAAGATTTTTTACTATGTAGTTTGTTGACATACCCTGATTTGATTTAGCAATTATACTTATGTTTTTTCATTACTATAAATTTATCCGTAAATTTATTCGTAAAAGAATAATAAATCACAATCAATACAGTCCACAATTTTAAAAAGTCAATAATACAAAAATAGTATACTAATGTTGAAAAAATATGTTGCAGCAACAACTTGTAATTAAAATAAAAAAATTGCTAAACATACAACAATACAATGTAAGTAATTGTGTATATCTAAATAAATAGTTAATGTCGATGGTAACGATGCCCCCCAATGCCACACGGTGGTCTCCTGATTACTCTACGTCCACGACCTAACATCTGTTCATCATCTCCATGAGTACTTGTTTGTCCTGCAGATGTACTGGTATCGGCAATGTTCCCACCAACCTCAAACCCTTCTGGATCAGAATATTGTGGAAATGGTATGGGCGACGGGTTAAAAGTAGGGCGACTCTCATTCATACCCGGTCGAAAGTCACTTTGTAGAAATTGTGTAAAACTACCAACAATTGGAGTGTAGTAACCAGCGTCATACGATGGCAAGCTTGAAACCACTGGCGGAGTAGTGTATGCCATATTTGAAGATGATGGTCCGGGTTCAAACTCATTTTCTGTCCACATCGGTGGATATTGCACATGAGCTAGGCGTGCCTGTGACATAGATGCATATGTTATGTAACACATATTTAATACAACAAATTATATTCACGTACATATGTAGATAAATTTATGTTCAGATGTAGATAAATAAAACATTTCTTACGATAAATTGTCGGTAGTTTGCATCAACAGGATGATAGCCCATGATGTTCGAAGGTACCACTGGCGGCGAGAGCACTATCTGTGAAATGCGATAATACCAACCAATATAGTCCACTGTAATGGCGGGCGTACCAGGTATGACATAGTCTCCACCAATCACAAAATTATATCTATCATTCCACATTTCTACAAAATCCACGTGATATGTCGCCCAATCGAAGTTGTTCCGGCCTTGTCGAGTCAGCCTATGGAAATTGTCGAAGTTAGTAGCAGGTGGCGGAATACCCTGACGCATTCCGAACTTTCGGAGACACCGCTCTGGTCTATGCATCTCAACGATATGAAAATTAATCAATGCGCATGCCGACCGACATAGATGAATGCTATTTTCATCTAGAATTCTGCCAACCTCCGGAGACTCCATATCATAAACTGTCCATAGAAACTGAAGCAAATAAAATGAAAAAAAGATTAGCAATTTCATAATATATAAATAAGATTAAAATTGTAAAAAAATTTCAAACTCTAAACAACTAATTTATATATCTACCTGTCCTTCTACAATCCTGTCAAGCATATCTCTCATTATACGGACCGAATGCTGGGCCGTGTGTGTCCAAGAAAATCCGCGTCTCCACCTGTAATTTATAAAAGTACACAATATTTTCATTTAAAAAAATAAGAAATAATAATATTAAATTTTAACTATTTTTTATTAGTACCGTGCGCCGTATGGTGGGAATGGTAGACCCTGCTCTTCTGAAATAGATACCTGTTGAGCTCTATCAGGGCAAAGAAGAATAATCCTAGACCACACCCAAATCTGCAATAACATACAACATAAATAGTCAAATCATAAGAAAAAAAGTACAAAAAATATAATGACCGTATAAATGTACAAATACCTGCAATATCTGAACTGGGCCACACAAATCGACCTTCAAACTCATTGATGTGTCGCACAACTCTCTATAAAGATATGCCAACACAGCAGAACCCCAGCTGTACGTATTCACAAATTCTATGTCCTCAAGGAACTGCAAATACATAAGTTTCACAGCAGCACCTTCCGAGTCCGGAAACATACATCCACCAATGATCATTAATGCAACACAATGAGAATATTGTGTCACCTCCTCTTCAGTGCTCTCGTCATTAACCATATTATTTAGGCAATGGTCTAGCAAAGCGGTCAGATAAAGATGTGCACCTTTAATCTGAGAAGATGTGGGCGTAAAACCCAACCAAGTAGCGCAGCGCTGTTGTAAAGTATGTTTATTGTACGCGATATCTACACCAGTGATGGGAATGCCATCAATATTCAACCCCCAAATAAGGGCAACGTCCTGCAGGGTGATTGTTGTATCGCCCACGGTTAAGTGAAATGTGTGTGTCTCACGACGTCATCTCTCAACAATGGCTGTAAGCAAATGATTATCATAATATTTAATAGGACCACACTAAATGACACCATAGAAGCCCATGCGTGCAAGACATAGGCGGACACGGAGGTGAATCCCAGCATTAAGCAATCTCCAAAGACATTTGTCAGACCGACGTGGCGAAATTATTGCATCCATATTTTCAGCGTTGATATTAGTTGATATGTGTTTATCCCGCAAATACAACACATTCTCCGTATTTTCAGCCATCTTGCAAACAATAAATCATTAGTTAATAGTTATTTATTAGTAATAATTATTTGTTATAAAATATATACATTAGCAATAGTTATTTATTATAAAAAATATAACATGTAATTACAATAAATAAATTAGTAATATTTATTTATTATAATAAATACATTAGTAATAGTTATAAAACTTATACATTTATTGTAATTAAATTAAGTATACTTATTATTATATAATTAATATTATAAGTATTTGAATAAAAAAATTACTTCATGGAATTAATATATAGGTATTAATGTTATACAATTAATATTTTAATTATTCAATATTAATATTTTAATACGTGATGCAATTAATATATAAGTAATAACAAAATTATGTGAGTCGATTAATATTAATATATAAGTATTAAAATTATACAATATAAAAGTATTAATATGTACGTATTAATATTATTTTATAATTATAAATATATAAGTATCAAAATAGTTATTATTATACAATTAATATTATAATAATTTAAATAATATAATTTATATTACAACTAATTCTAATAATACAATTAATACAGAGTTATTATTCATAATTTTTGTAAATAAATTAAGTATAATTATTATTATTACTTAAAACTAAAATTTCAACTTAGTTAAATAAAGCTATAATTTGTCCAACAACAACACCGGAGCACTAGGGAATTTTCCTCAACAAAACCATAGCAGTATTTATATATTTTACCGAAAATTTTGTTGGTACTAAATGGTATTATTCATGTGTTGTCAAAGCTTTATTTTCAAACGATGGATTTTTTTTTCTTGTAGCTAATAATTAGAATAGAAAGATTGACAGTATTTTTTTTTCCCCCAAATATTGTGCTTCTAAGTTCTATGTTGTGAAATTTAGCAATGTATCCCTTCTCTGCTTAAATTTTTGTGTATAAATATATAACATAATCTAATTAACTTAGCTCTAATTATTTATGATCTATGTGGAATAATACTTATTTATAACATGTAATTCCAATAATATAATTTATAATTATTGTAATAAAATTAGGTATAGTTATTATTATTACTTAAAACTATTACGATGCGGTCATAAAGTTCTCGATATCCAATAAGTACAATAATACAATTAATAATATAACTATTGTGATTACTTAAAATTATTATAATTAACTGACAATAATAAATATAATAAACAAAAAAATAATTCAAAGACTTACGTACGCTAAATGCACTGAAGTCGCCGAATGAAATTCTCGCAAAATCGGAATAACTAGCTGAATGAAAGTGAGACCGAAGGAAAAAAAAATTGACGCGAATGAAAGAAATTCTCATGGAAGGTGCTCAATTTAAAGGGGTGAGAGCCACGGATTATTAGAATCCGTGACCCAGTCTGCCACGGATTCAGAATCCGTGGCAGACTGTCACGGATTCCATGAATCCGTGACTTTGGTCACGGATTCTTAGAATCCGTGACCACTGCTTTTCCTTTTTTTTTTTAGTTTTTAATTTTTTAAAAAAAAAAATGTCAGAATCCGGGACAGTGAGTCCCGGATTGCAATATTTTTGTAAAACTCCCCACTTTGCCACATTATTATAATGAATTAATTAATTTATAATATTTTTTAAAAAAAGCCCTCAATTGTATGAGTTGGGCTTTTCTTATGGAATCTTACATATGGCCCTAAAATATTTTATGTTAGCTTCCATAAAAAATTAGGGAAGTTAAAAAATTTATTATTTTTTAATAAATAAGGTTTTTATTTTGTAGTGTCAAATAATTTATATGATAGATAAAAAAAATGTAATATTTTCTCAGTCATATGATTATATCAATAAATTAGGCATGTAATCTTTTGATCCTAAGCTATAGGGACAAATATATGTATATAGATATATAAAATTATTATGTTAATAGAAATACTCAATTTATTCCAAAAATAAAAAAGAATCACTCATTTTTTCATTGAGCGCGTGAGCTCACTTACCATTAATATAGTTTCGAGCGATAAATTACTTCTAAATTAAAAAAAAATCTAAAATTATTATATCGACATTTATTTATAGTTCATCTGAAACCAAACGAATGAACAATCAATCTAGACCGAAAACAATTTGGACACCCAATGCGAATAAGATAATCAAACCCCAAGATTCGAGTGAAGTTTCCTCCCCTCTCGATCTAGCTAAAAAATTAAAACGTAGATGTGAGGTTTATTTTTATTTGAGAGTCCGTACTCTCACCTAACCAATAAACAAATCACACACAAAGTGAGGCATACACATGGTCTTGTACGCGGACGATAATTTTAATTTACTAATAAATTAAATAAAATTTATTATTAAATACAAAATGAAATAAATAATTATTTTAAAAATTTGGTAAGAGAGACTGTGCATTAATGATTGAAGTATCCATTGTAAGACAAACAATGCCAGTGGTAATGACAGAGTCATGTGCTAATGTTATATACCAAAATTCTTATCCATCACCGCCACCCTCCCCCCCCACCCCCGCCACCTTTCTTTTTTTATTTTTATTGTTTTTTTAAAAAATAATCTTCCCTCCCGTCACAAGAAATTTGAATTATTACCACCCAAAAGTAAGTTTATATAAAAAATAAACATAAAATTTCCGTGAGATCGTCCCACGTGTCAATTTTATGAAATGAATATTTAACCCGACTCGACTCAAGAAAAATATGACTTTTATAAAAAAATGTTCTTTTTTGTTTCAAATATAGAACAGATCGACATGTTTTGTGAAATAGTGGATTTATAGTAGACAAAAATTGTGTGAGACGGTCTTACGAGTCGTATTTTGTGAGACGAGTCTCTTATTTAGGTCATCTATTAAAAAATATTACTTTTTATGCTAAGACATAGTTTGGTGCACATGATTGGATAAACATGTGATATATAATATAAGGATAAGTTAATGATAAATAAGATGTAGGATATTATATTTAATGTTTTGGTATGATTTTAATAAGAGTGATTAAATTTTTATATTAGATTGTAATGACAAAATTAACTTTATCACAATAAATTTTATAATTTCAAAGTTGTTGTTTGAGTTCATATTTCTTATCTATTAATGCGCCGACAGTGCTTGCATTATCTATTTTTTTTACCTAATTTTATATATTATATAATATGATAATTGAGCCCTTAATTTTGTGAGTCAAGTCAAATATAAATTTTTAAGATTAATTGCGTTATACTAATAATTTTATTGAGATTTATACCAATCATTAATATAATTATCTCGAGTTCATTTATATAATTATCATATTATATAATTTATAAAAATAAATAAAAATATTTATTTGATTTTAATTTATACCTACAAGTGAAATGAGAGAACAATAGGGTTTATGATTTTTATATATTAAGGGCAATTAAGTCATTTGTGGTGTTTTTATCATTAGATTAAAATTATCACATCTCATAAAAGGGATAATTTATCCCTATATAAAATTATTTATCACAGGCTCATGATATTATCATGGGCTTTATAAAAATGTACCAAACGTGGGATAAAGGGGATTATTTATCAATCCCTCTCTTATCCCACATACCAAACTATACCTAAGAGTATTACTTTTTATTGTGAATATCGGTAGGGTTGACCCGTCTCACAGATAAAAATTCGTGAGACAGTCTCACAAGAGACCTACTCATAGTATGCGCAAAGATGGGCATTTATCCGAAAGTTTTTTTGCCCAAAAAATTATTTTAGTATTTTCATATTCCACATTTTAATCATTGATTCACGGTTAAAACATCTTGTCTAGTGGCCATATTTTTTTGTCTCCTTAGATAATTGTGCTAAAAATAATTTAGAGATCATCTTTTTTAAAAACAAAAATTTATTTGTGTAGATGTTCAACTCAAATATTTGTAAGAATATTCTTTTTACATTAATGATTCCAATTTAATGATTCCAATATAATTTTATTATCTAATCTAAATACCATGTATTTATTTTTTGTGTATATATATTTATTGAAATAAAATTTTTATCCACCACATGAAAGTTTCTGGTTACATCAGTGTTAACGAGTATAGATATGTGAGACCGTGTTACAAGATACTTACTAAAAAAACACATATAACTGATAAACTAGCCATAGTCTCTTTTGTTTCACGTCTCTTCGTATAACACTCAGATTGAACCGGCATATACATTGATGTTGAGTAAAACACAATTCAAATTATATGGTTAATAAAGAAAATTATCGATTTATATAAGCGTCGCATATGGTGTTTTAGTCGATAGATTTCGCCGTAACTTCTATAATATAACATAATGTATTTCGATCGTTCTATAATTCTAAAATATATTACCGAAAATAATTATTGAAATTATTCCAAATCGGTCCCGACTTATTTCTGTATTATGAATGCTTGAATTTTATTGAAAGAGTGAAACAAAATTGAGGATAACACCAAATGATTGTGTTCAAATCAAATATCAGATGAAATCTTTCATTTGTTCTCTCTGAAAATCAATGGCACCGGCTACGCATCTCATCCACGCACAGATTTTTGTACATACATAGCTATACAAACCTATACATACGATATACGTATAAAAGGTCAAACACTGTGTTTTTGGGTTCCCTTTATCTATCGCTGTTTCTTGCTTTCTCCTCACTTGCTCTCCTCCATTTTCCTCCGACTCTCTTTTCAGTCACAGCATTTCTCTCACCAATTCACCAAAAAGATTGAACTAGAACCCACCTTTTCTTCCCTTTTGCCCCACTTCCCGCTTTCGAATTCGTTCCAAAAGTGGAAAGATTTCTCATTTCCCGTGCAGATTTCTGTTTTTCAGACACTGTAATGGAGAAGAACAGGCCCCTTATCCTCAATGAGCTGAACTGCAGCTTCTTCAGTCCGAGCTGGGAGGTTTCTTTGGATCAAAATGACCCCTTTGAATCGGCATTGAGTTCTATGGTTTCTTCCCCGACTGCGTCTTCGGGGAATTATAAGAACGGAGACAACACGGTGTTGAAGGAGCTCATTGGCAAACTTGGGACCATTTGTAATTCAGGGGAGGTTTCTCCTCAAAAGACTTTCAAGTTTAACGACAGTGCCAACACTTCTTGTTACAGTACTCCGCTGAGTTCCCCGCCAAAGCCGAACCTTTTGATGATGGAAAATCATCAATTTCGAGGGAATCCGCATATCGCAGGAAGCCATTTTCCTCCTCTTCCGAAATTAGTCCCACTTTCATCTGATCCTGGTTTTGTGGACATGGCTGCAAGATTTTCTTGTTTTGGGAACATGGGGTTCAATGAAATGGGTTCCAAGTTGGACCCGGACAAGCTTTCCAGGGTTTCAAGCAGCCATTCTCTAAAATTTCCGGGATCGCATTTGATGGGAGCTCAAGAAAACAGGGATTCAGCATTGCGAGTTTCGGCTTGTGGGAAGAAACCTGTTGGGGTTCCGGCGAATGAAAACGGGGAAATTGGGGATTCGAGGGAGAATTCTTCGGTTTCTGAACAGATCCCTTGTGGGGAAACTGGTTTGGTTGCTCAGAATGATGCCAATTCAAGGAAGAGGAAATCAGTTCAGAGGGGGAAAGCTAAAGAAACACCTTCATCCACTCTTACTAAAGATGCCAATGTGAGCTTATTTCTTTTTAAGATTCTTGAATTTTTGAACCCCTTGGTCTGAAAAATTTGATTTGTGGCCTTCTTGATGAGTAAATTAGTATTTGAATTGAAGAATTATACTTGGATATTTGATTGAGGTTGACTGACTGGGGCTTGTTTCTGTAGGTTGTTAAATCAGAAAACAGTGGTTCAAATACAAAAAGAACCAAATCTGAAGATGGTAATCCGAATCAAAAGCAGTCGAATGATAGTAATTCAAAGCCTTTGGAGGCTCCAAAGGACTATATTCATGTGAGGGCTAGAAGAGGGCAGGCTACAGATGCTCACAGTCTTGCTGAAAGAGTATGAAATCAAGAAAATGTTCTACAATTAGTTCTTCCATTTCATTTTTGTATATGTATAACAATGCTTATTGATTTTCTTCTGTCGTTTTTCGTATAGGTTCGAAGAGAAAAGATCAGTGAAAGAATGAAATTCTTACAAGATCTTGTGCCAGGTTGCAATAAGGTGACTGGAAAAGCTGTGATGCTAGATGAGATTATCAATTATGTGCAATCTTTACAGAGGCAAGTTGAGGTAAATCAAGAATCTCCAAAAAGTGTGTTTCTATAGTAATCTTGACATGTTACTAATGCTTTTTCACTTGTGATTTTGTAGTTTCTTTCGATGAAATTGTCTATTGTCAATCCAAGAATGGACATCAACATGGAAGCTCTCATGTCCAAGGATGTAAGAAACATTTCACCCCCAAAAGATTTTCGAAAGTCGGAAAATTTTCTCTTTAATTTTATTCTAATAATCGGTACGAATTACCAATTTTCAGATGTTTCAAGCTCGCGGATCTTTGCCTCAGGACGTTTATTCAACACATGGCTATGCTTTTCAATCTGACGCACCTTTCCAGGCGAACAATTTCAATCTGGCATTAGGCCGAAACCTAACCGGTCAATTGCCTTCTATAGAAAGTTTTAGCCAAGTTTCCTCTCAAGTAAAACACCAATCCCTGATAAGAACTGTAAACACACACACACACATGATAGTTTTGATGGTAAATTTCTTGTTATGAATGATATCTGACTATGCGGATCAATTTGTTTAGGTTTCGACGTTCTGGGAGGACGACCTCCACAGCATTGTGCAGATGGGATTTGGCCAAAATCAAGAACCAACTCAAACATTTCACGGTGAGTGATCTTTTTAAAGAGAGAGCATTCGAATTGCACAGCTTGTTAACTAATGTGAAGCCAGAAATGTGATATCTTGTTCTCGATCCTTAATGCAGCAGGGGCTCTCCCCACGACGACTCACATGAAAGTCGAGCCGTGATCTGTACATAATCACCGGCATTGTTAACTGTAATTCATTCGAGCCCCCGAGAGACAGAGAGTGGCTTCTGTATATATCAAGGACATGTAGTTCAAGAGAATCCGGTGGCGAATTCTTGAGGAGAAGGGATCCCTTTTCTCGTGGATTCTTGATGTTTATTTTCTTGATGAATTCTGGAGATGATTTGATTCTTTGGAGTTCATTTTTATTTTATTTTTACAAATTTCCATTGCTGTGAAATCAAGAACTAATCGTGTATTAAATGGTGAAAACACATGGAAAGTCAGATGTAGCATGTTCTTGTAGCCAAGTCAGAAACTGTGTTCGAGTTACATTTTTTTCCTCCAATGTTTCTTAAACATTTATCACAATTATTTAATAAAAGAATTGGAAGTTTTATTTCTTTCATTTATTTATTTATTTCTTTATACTTCCACTTTTTTGCATGATCAATGAACCGGTTATTTATTTCTATAAAATAAAAAAATTATTTGTTATTTTATCTCAATTTTGTATGGTTGGTAAAGGAAGAGGGGATGAAAAAAATCATTAATAAAGATTTCTACTATTAATATAAATTCCTCAACAACTTGTAAATCATCTTCAAAAAATATTATATACCAACTACTGTAACAATAAATAAATAAATAATGATACAAATATATAACGCGTGCATAACATCACATATCAGTCTTTCTCTATTTTGGTTCATAACACAATATCATAGGCTAAATAACTTTTTTGTTATTATTATTATTTTTCAAATTTATTAGTCATATATCTTTTATTTATCATAGAGATGTCTTGAGACATAATCAAATTTTTCCCATATAAATTCCAATATTAATATGCAAAACATAACCCATATTTTATATTTATGTTTTTTTTTTTTTTGATGTTGTGTAGATCTCAAATGTCATAAGAATTTGATCATGGGACCTTATAATAATAATAATAATAATAATAATGTGAGCTTGAAGAGAATTAGATTCTTACATGTAAACAGCTGTTTGTAGGGACAGATTTTACCTTAATTAGTTGATAGATTGAATTCTTATGCAACATATTGAGCTGTTATCCAAATTGGCTCAATCTGTCAATTTCTTTGAAACTGCTCTCCAACAGTAATCAGAGCTGTATAGAAAGACTTTTTTGTCTCCCTCCTTTTTGAATCATTACTATTTTTTTAAAAATAAATACTCTAAAATACGAATTTAGATCGTACCGAAAACACAGCATACGATGTTGTGCACTTTTTACACGATGATCATCTCGTTTCGTCTGACATTTTTTTCAAATTTATCTATAGAAATCATTCTTTCACTCACATATCAGATTCGAACGTTCCTTCACTTTTTTATTTGCGTTTTCAAATCTTTACTATGATGTGTATTATTATTATCATCAAAGATTATCTTTTTATATATAAATGCATCATGCCCAGTTTCTTCAACATTGATTGATGCTTGCTTGTTCAAAGTAGTGCACGGAACAGCTTACTAAATTGGATATAAGCAATAAAAAAATAAATTAAATATCAGTGGGGGCCTAAACATTGACTCAGGCACTTTATTTCTCCTTTTTGTTAGTCACAATTGAAAAAATAATTATGGCTATTTTTTTTTTATTGCATTCAATATTGTACTTGTATTCGCCAGTTGGAACAATTAATTCATCATGATTGAAAGAGAATATTTTTTTTATATATAAAAATATTAAAATATAAATTAATTAACATTTATGTACAAGCAATATTAAAATAAGAATTTGAAATTATATGAAAATTTTGTTCGATACGAACTTTTGCTAAAAACGTGAATATATAATTTGATAATGGTAAGCGTATGATCCAAATTCTATATATCATAGCTGTGTAATGAGTTCAAGTCTCTCAATAAATATATTTATATATATTTTGAGAGATTATTGAGTTAAGCATGTTTAGATGAGAAAAGTATTGAGATGAGTGATATTTTGTGGGGCCCTTAGCTCCTAATCGTTATTACAATACAATCTGATTAGGGTTAATTAATTACAACGGAAAACGAATTTAAATTTTCTTTACAATGAGCCCAAAATATTTCTTCTATAATTTGAATACTAAAAATAGTATTGTATCTCATATCATAAAACTCGCCCACACATAATCAAAACCAATCATATACAAACACCTCAAATCCTCGGGACATGCCCCGGTATATATATATATATATATATATATATATATATATATATATATATATATATATATGGGAATAAAACATAAAACCTCAGCACAAACTGTGACTCCCTCCAGAAGTACCCTCTCCGGCCTCCTGATATCCTAGAGTACCTGCCATTGTCCACACACAAAGACAACAGCAGCCCCCCTTGGGGGTGAGCAAAGCTCCGTATGGAACAACCATCATATATACCACAGATATCTGAACAATAATATATGGTATGCAATGCATGTATGCCGTGGAGGTATCAGGTCAAATGCCCATCCACTGAGCACATGTCAGAATCAAACGAATCGCTATCAAATCAATGCTCGAGCTGGCACACCGGCCTCAATAAGAGATACTCGTATGATAGCGTCGACAAAGCGCCATCAAATCCCAAATCTCAATTAATCATCGGGGCCACTAATGTCTATGCTTTAAGGGTCATGTAATACCAAACATAGCATTGTGTTCACAAACCCCAGAATCCAATCAAATCATATCAGGGTATCCAAGGATCATAGCTCAACGTGCATGTCATGTATCGATGTATGCATCAAACGATGTGTGTTAACAAAACATTTTTTTATACATCGATATTCAAATCACAATGTCATGTATGTCACATAAACTCAACAAATAAAGCATATAGACATGTATTCTCATTCCAATCAATCAAACCAATCCAACATATATCATATAATACAGATACCTGTCGTATGTTATCCGGTCGCAACATACCTCAATTCTTCGTTCCAGTGGATGTAGCTTGAAGATATCAGTATAATAAGCTATCTACATCAATAACATATTCATTTCAATCAATAACATGATCCAAAATCAATAACATAAGTTCCAAATCTTTTGAAACTTTAAAAATTCATATCAAATCGATATCATAACATAATTCAATTCCGACTTCGAATATGAGTTTCTTGTCGGTTATTCTACCACATATGGGAATCTCGACTTCAAATACATGCTATTTCAGCACTTTCATATTTAGAGCTGCTGAAACTAGAAGAAATTTACCTCAAAAGAAAGCTCTCAACGCGAAGATTCCGAATCTATAATTTGTTTCACGGTTGGACAACGTTTAGAAGTCGATTCGGACGAAATAAATTGATTTCCCAACTTTATCTCTCGAAGCCGCTAACGGAAGGTGAAGGAAGAAATGAACAAAAAACTTAATCTTATCTCCACCGCTCTCGCGCTTGGGCGGTAGAATTCTCGCGCCCGAGCGCGAGACATTCTGTCCCTGAGTGTGATTTGTACCGCGCTCGAGCGGTCATAAACTACCGCTCGGGCGCGGAATGTTCTGTCCGAGCCTCAATTGCACCGCGCTCGGGCGGTCAAAAACTACCTCTCGGGCGCGGAAAGTTCTGCCCGAATACTAACATTCTCTACACTGGCGCTCGGGCGGTAATCTTCTACCGCTCGGGTGCCACACGTTCTGTACCAAAATATTGGTTTTGTACTTATTGGCGTCCGGCTTCTCCACTCGAGCTCTTATAACGTCCATTCATTTTCAATATTTATTTTCTCACTTTCATTGTCATAATATACATCATATACATAATCACATGACAATTTCATAATTATCGATAATCAACATGAGATTTACGATAATACGATACACGGTCCTTACATATTTTGTGAAGCTCTCGTAGTAGATTGCGTCAAGCTGTTGATGATGCAATATGTTCTGGTTGGTTGTATCAGTTGTAAAGAGCGGATACAACATATCTTAAAGGAAAAATCTGATCTCAGTTGAAAACATCACCACTAGCAAGAAAAGATAAGACTGACATCTTGTTAACATGTATGACCCGTCGTTTAGTATGAGTTATGTGTTGTCATGCAAAATATAATGAAATAGAGTTGCACCTCTGCTAATAATTATAACTTTTGACTTAATGACAAGTGCTTGATCCTAACAATTCGACTCCTCGGACGCAGTAAAATATTATGAGATGTTGATATTTCGAAATTAAATTCTATATTATATTGTCAAACTTTAGTTTATCATATATATAGGTGTGTGTGTATGTGTGTGTGTTATTTAGGTGTATGATTAATTCTCATCATAGCTAGAATAAAACAAATCAATGTGATTTGAGGGCCAAATCATATATAATCTATCATTATAATGGTTGAATGATTAAGAATTTTAATGTAATGGCATATTCATCGTTCTAAGGTCTTAATCCATCAAAAAGCCTAAACTTATGGCAATCACAAAACGTTAGCTAATTATGGGATTAATTTTCTCTTATTACCAATATTATTCTGATTAATTCTTTAATACCGAAAATCTCCATGTCAACATTTTATTTCACTTAATTATTTGATCAAATAATTGACACAAAGGAATGCTAGGCACATTATGATAATCATTGTCTTAGATGAGTTAGAAAATAAGCTTAAAATGATTTCTAATGGGAAAAATGCTACATCTACGAGAGCTTCCTTTTAAACACGCACAAGCCACCTCAAAATTCTCAGTACTGGTAGATCAAAGAGTCATGTCCCAATGAAAACATTGCGTTATGAAGAGTAGATATCTTGTGAGACGGTCTCACGAATCTTTATCTATGAGACGAGTCAACTTTACCGATATTTACAATAAAAAGTAATACTTTTAGCATAAAAAGTAACATTTTTTCATTGATAATCCAAATAAGATATTCGTCTCACAAAATACGACCCGTGGGACCGTCTTACACAAGTTTTTGTCCGTTATAAAAGAGGGATGACCTAGTACTCCTTCTTCCATATGAGTTAGTAAAATAAGTATAAAATAAAATAAACTCTTATAACAACTTGAATTAATAATAGATGAATACGAAGTAGTTACAAGATTTCAACGCAAAGTCACTCTTGTTTTGAGTCCTATATTGTACTATGTTGGAATTACATGCATAATTTATTTTTATTATGAGATATTCGAGTAATATTTATTTACAAACCGATGTTATGTAAATATATATACACGCACGTCATTTGTATAAATACATGGGATGAAATCAGAAACATTACATTTGAAATAATCTCGTAAAAATTAATGGATTTTTTCGATGATCTTCATTTTGTCATAAATACAAGAATGGTCCACAATGAAATAAATGGTTAGGAGAGATTGATGTAATATGTTTTTTATTTTCCTTTGTGGGGTCAAATTGAAAATGATTAGAAATAAAAGGGTCCCTTAAACAGGCTGTCAATGCTCTTCCTAAACTATCAATCTTTCTTTCACTTTATGTCCTTTTCTTTCGACTTAGCAAGTTATTTGCTTTTAACTACGGTTTGGTACAAACTTTATTGAGGTGAGAGAGACAACGAAAGAATAAATAAATAAATAAACAAACAGCTGTGTGTGAAAATAGCCAATGAAGAAAGGTTGTTTAAGCAAAAGATTCAGGGGAAGTATGGTAAATTTTGATTTAAATAGTCTAGCTTGAAATAAATTGAGTTTCTAATAGAAAATTGTCAAACTTTTATAACATCATACTCAATTCTAATACTAACATTATATTTAAAGTATGATATATCTTTAAATTTTTTAAATTTTAGTCATTTTGCATAAAAAATACTGATAAGAATGGTACACTTGAGCGTCACATCAACACAAAGTCAACATCATATATGCACTACATATTAGCTTCACACGAGACAATTTGACCACATAAATGACCAAAACTGCAAATATATAAATATATCAAACCAAATTTACAATTTTTCCAACATAAACCAATGGTATTCATCAAATAATTAGTAGCATACACAGTAGTACTATGTGTGGAAAAAGATGTAGCATACAAATTACAAGGAGAAGATATTAAGTTTCAGAATGGAGATCCTAACTCAAAATGTCAAGAGTTGGTTTAAGCATATCATTATTTTGTCACCTACACCAAAGTACAACGACCTCAAAATCAACTCAATTTTAACCTATTTTGATTTCAGGCAGGCACCATTATTGAAGCATGTATTTGGTCAAAACTGCCCTCTTCAATTATCTAGCATCTACGTATATTAAATTTGATCAATTAAGTAAATAAAATTCACCTACAAATGGCTCATATTGGTGGAACAACATCCATCTTAGCGATGACCCTTAAAGTAACTCTCATGCAATGAAACTTCAACTAATTAAACAACAGAAAATTATTAAACTTATAAAAGTATGCCTAGGGACCATTTATTGAACTTGCTTGAACGCCGGTTAGACTTTCGGTGAGACTACGCTACACTGAGAATAGATTATTGGATAAACATAAAAATCATTTGGGGAAGCTTGATCTAAGGAAAAAAAAGCAGGATCCTATCCCGGATTCGAAGTACAAAAGCTTCCTCACGTTAATGTTACTTTACAGAATGATTCTTGAACCAGTGGCTGCTATTTCATTCATGTCACTTTCACACCCATTTCACCACCACTGAATTTATGCTCTACAATATGTTATTTCCTTGTCTCCCCCCCCCAACAAAAGATTTTTTTTCCTTCAAAAGATAAATACCAAATTCTAGTGGCCAATGAATGGGTGGGGACAGAATTCAATATCTTGTTTTCTAAGCAAAAAAATAAACAAGTACATAATAAACTTGTGGGTAAAATGGTCCACACAAAGTTCAAGTATAGATATGTGTCAGAGAAGACAATGCCACAAGCTGCCTGTTTTATGGTCTCCATGAAATGATGTAGATTTTGTTGCAACAAGGCTGCCAGATATTGAAGTACTTGTGGACTGTCTTTTGCCTTTTACAAGTTAGCATGTTGGCTTCGAGCCCACTTGAGGATTGTCCCAACATTTTCTTGACATCCAAACCAAAGAAATAAATGATCTTTGAGGAAGTTAACATCATTGTTTGTTCTTTCAGATCTATCATCGTGTCCCCATTTTGTCTTTCACACTTGGTCCACACTTATCTACTGCTAACAGACAATACTTCCTGCAAAATATATCTATACATATATACACGTATATCTATACATGTTTGTATCCATTTATTCTACTATATTAGATAAATAATTCAGATTAACTATTTTGATGTATACATTAACAAAAGTAATATTCAACTCGATTGGGAACAAGATAATAAGAATGACAATTCACCATCAAATATCACAACTTACAAACAATTAGAACCCTTTCAACAGCAACTATGACTGCTTCCATTTCAGTTTGAGTTCAAGTGCTTTAGCAAAGAGTATTGTAGGTTCAATTCTTGACACAAGTTATGATATTCTGCATTGGTGATTCAGTGACTAGATAGCTCAGATTAGATACAGGCAAAACACAAATTACACAGCACCCACATTTGGTGAGGTCAGTTATACGGTTCGAAGATCATAGAAAGCAATGTTTTGCTATATATGAGAAACTCGTAATACATATACAACACAACAATGGGAAACATCACAAACGATTATTGTGAACTACCTTTTAAATGTTACAACGGTCATAGCCAGAGAACCATGAAGGAGGCTCTTCTCCAACATCATAAGATGGCGCAAATTCCTCTTGCCAATTCTTATCAACAATGGTTTCTTGGCTCTTGGCAGCAAAATCTTCTTTGTAAGGGGCTGCAATCAATTTATTCAATTTATCTATCTCTCTGTAAGCCATTTCAGTCTCTTGTTCCGCCATTGAAGCTCGCTTCTGCAAGAATGTGAATTTTATCGTAAATGTAGGAAAACAAAGCATTCTCTATTTGAAACCAGGACACATTTTGGCAATTTCATTGCAAAAAACAATATTATGAAGTCTTGCCATATGAGAAAATGCAAAACCAACATTTAATAACAATAATTTGCAGTGTTAAAAAGATAAATTTCCCCTGTATGTTACACATTTGAGTAGAAACATAACTCATTTCAACCACAAAGAGCTAGCTCCTGATCTTTTCAACTTAGTATCCAACTTAAATGCATATCAAGTCTCAAATCTGCATAATTCTAGACGTCAAGACAAGATATTCTTGTTCAACGACATGGTGTTTTCTGGTCATATATTTCTACAGAGCACCAAGCATGAGTTATTTTTTTGGCCTTCTTGCCTGAATAGCAGCAAGACGTTAAGAATTTATGTGATATGATGCTGCATGGCACAAATTCAATATCAGGTAATGATTTTATATTGGTTTTGGATGTAAAAATTATAATAAGGAGGATATGTTATTATACTTCCCAAATGACTATGAATTGGAGCTCGAATGGTTCGAATGGGCAAAAGGAACAACCATTATGGTTTATCCTTCTTGGGCCATTCTGTTTTAGACTTGAGATGTATGATATACCCAGTTGGCCGTTGCATACTTTAGAATTTTGAACTGAGATTTATGGCAATAGGAGGATCAACTGAAAATGTAAACACCACATAAATAATGTAGGAATGTACCTCTGCAGCGGTTACAGCTTCATCTGCCTCTTTAAGCCTCACAAGTAATTCCCCAGCCGCCTGAACAGCTTCAGCAGTATCCTTCAACTGTGCTTGAAGTCCTCTATTTTCATCCCTAAAATATCGTCTCTCCTTCTCCCTTTCCACTTTTAATGCCGAAATTTCTGCTGCTAGTGCATTGATAAATTTAGATTCAGCACCTCTCACCCCTGCCTTAGACGCTGCTTTCTTGACATCATCAATTCCATCTTGAATCCTCCTGTGCCTTGCTAGCAATTGAATGTGTTTCTCTTCAAGCTCTGCGTATTGTTCAAGCATGCGTGCATGGCCCTCCATCGCCATCTGCATTGCTTCTTTAAGCTCTTCCGAGCATTGCTTTTCCATATTTAGTTCATGGTTTTGCTTTTGAGCAAGAGATCGGTTGGCTTCTAGCTCCAATCTGAGTTCTTCTACTACGGAAATCCACTTACTCTCTGCTTCAGTCCACTGAGCTCTCTCCATCTGAAGTTTCTCCTCAGCATTTTCAGTCAGCTCTGGAATGGTGCACAAAGCTGGAGCCACTTTCGAATCAAGCGAATGTGTAAGTTGCAGGAGAGGAGTTTGTCTTTTGGATGCCTTAGGCTGTGACGAATCCAGATAAAATTGCAGTTGAGCTCTTAAGTCTTGTATTTCTTCCAACAAAACATCCCTTTCCCCCAAGTCAAAGAAATTTTGATATCTTTCTAATTCATCTTGAACTCGTTTTTGCTCGATTATTGTTCTCAAAACATCAGGATGATTATCATATTGGTCCCGAAGAATCTGTAAGTATAAAATAAATTGTAGATGAATAATATCTTCTCATATTGCAGTTTGCAAAAAACCTAAAAAAAGAAGGGGAAAAAAAAAAGCAAATGCGTGCCTTGTGTTCATGAGTTAGTGATAATAGCTCATCCTCCATGAAATCTTCAGTAGGCAGCACTCCATCCATCAGGCTCTCAAGGCGAGCGATTTTATCTTCACGAGTTCGACCAATTATTGCATTACATTCTCTTTCGTGTTTGTATTGCTGGATCTGTATTCATGTTCAGAAGAGGTCAATAACACCAAAATAACTTGCAAGTCCAATGGCTGGTTGTCTGAATGTTTGATAAACCTACCAAACGATTTAGTTGGATGATCTCAGTAGTTTGTTTGGAACATATCTCCTCTAATGCCATCTCTCTACGAATTGCCCCTGCCAAGACCTTTTCTACTGCCTGAAGTTAAATGAAATAAGTACATGTAAAAAAAGATAAATAGAAATAAAACAGAAATCCTGCTTATGGTCATTAAATATACTTTAGGAACTTGCGTCTTCAACTCGTGATGTGATGGTGATCCATTAGCTGGCACTAGCTGCATATTCTGGCCATTATCTTCATCACTAAGCTCTGGCTGTAAATTTCTGGCCTTGCATGCATGACACAAAGGTTCTTGTGTAACATTTTCTAGGGACTCTTCTGTTGTATACATAGTTTGAACACCTGCATCAACTTTTATAACCGGCATTGCTTCAATGGGTATGCATGAGAATCTGAATGATGACCTTCTCAGGGCCGAACTAAGACGCTGGCTCTCAATTATTTTAATCCCATGCTGGAGAGTGGAAGCTAATTGATCATTGGACATAAAACAATTTTTGCGATTAGAAAGAGACTTCGAACAAAAGCTGTTGGAAGGCTTTGCTACGGATACTTGTGAAGCCTCATAGTTACTCTGACGAGTGACACTCTGAGAAGCTGAAGCAGTTGATGAGGTTCTAAGACTTTTCCTGCTGCAATTCAGTCTTGGAGAAACACTAGGTGTTGGAGACTTCAGAATTGGGGAAACATCAGACGGAATCATACTGGGAATAAAAGTTTCACCATCTTTAGCACAATTTATAGACTTCTCAGGAGTGTTCTCAGTTTCTGAAGATAGTTGTATTAAGGGGCATGGCAGCAGTGACTTCCTCGGCCCACAAGAACCATTGTCAAGTGTCATCTCTGAGTTTTTTTCAATGTTCCCATGAATTATGAGTTTAGTTTTATCCTCGTCAACTGTTTCAAATGATTCTTCCTCCATATCCACATCTAAATCCTCGTAACCTTGTTTACCGGAACATGTATTTTTTATCTCAGGCCGAGCTTCCTCAACACTTCTATCTTTAGAAACTCCAGGCTGTGAACATGGACATTCAATTTCACGAGCATCCAAACTTTTATTTGCTTCACCAACTTCTTCACCTTCCATCAGAATTTCCATTTCTGCATCTCCGTCATCATCAAGATGAGGCAATGTCAATGGCCGGTTGAGACTAAATTTCAGGAGGTTGAGACTTCTCCGTGCATTCCATCCATTTGCATAGGCGCCATTTTGGCCTGCTTGATTGCCGCCATTGGTCTTCATTCGATGGAGTTCATCCTGTCAAGTAATAGAAAGAACACAATGAGTCATCTGTGTTTTCTTTCCATGAGTTCGACATCTTGATATATAATAATCTAACCAACTAGAGAAAAATACAAAAAATTACCTTCAGTTGTCGTATAACTTCTCTCAAGACATTTACATCATCCTGCATTTCTTCATTTACAATTGCTTTATTTTTTATTGCCTTCGCACGCTGTGCAAATCTTAATGTGCTGAAAGTTTCGCTCTTACAGCTTCAATATAGAACATAATTTCAATTAGAGTTACAAGGACAGCTTCAATGTCGGAAACCAAAAATGATAGACATGGCTTCTATATCACCTTTGAGATGGAGAAACTGCACATATCATCGCAAGTTTGGCATTCCCACCCAGGGATTCCTGCAGTAAGAATGTCAACTTGGAATCCCTGTAGGGTATGTGTCTATTCTTCCCTGTCTGAGAAACTTCTGCAAGAATATTTATCAAGTTCCTGAAAATTTCATACATATATGAAATCAGCAAGAGTACAATCCAAATCCCAAATAGAATAAAAAGAAAGTAGATCAAGAGGGTAATGCTACACTGCTGAACTATTTTACAAGCTGATATTCAATTAAATTTAACTGAACAAAATGCCGAGAGATGAAAAAATTGAGAAAAAATTTAGTATAAGATTGAGCACTTCACCTAAAACTATAGCTAGCAGTAATGATATAGTTTTTTTGCCGCTTTGCTTAAAACTATAGCTAACAGCAATGGTATAGCTCAAGTTTTCTAATCCGTAGAATAATCTAAGCATCACGTATCAATCAATCCTGTTATGCTTCTCGTTTCCAAACAATCCACATTCCAATAATCGCACCAATTTACAACTCATGAGAATCAAATATTTGACATTGACTTTGATATCAATTATATAATTGATAATTTGTCGCTATACCAGAATTTATCATTAGTAGTAATTGTATAATTCAAATATTTGGAACCATTGAACAGTCGAAACATCATATTCCAATCGTTGAGGTAACTATTTTTCCCCAAACACATACTTTATGAACAAGAAAGAAATGATCGCCAAATATAAATTTCTACTATAATGCATTTGTCTCTCCTTCACTCTCATTAACATGTCAAATTTATAACCCAAGCATGAAAGCTCAGTAAAAGAGAAGTTATTGGATTCAGAGACAGTCAATATAAGTTTCACAAGAATTTAAAATATCGTTTGCATGCATTAATGCATTATAAATAAGATTGATAACTTGTGGTGTCTAAAGGAAGGATATAGAATAGACAAAAACGGTCATGCTATCTAACTTGTACTTTTACCACTGTACCTTCAGTTTCAAATTTCATCACCTTTATATGCAACTAACATTTTAGAGCTTTCAATTTTGAATTTTACATGAAAATCTGAAAGAATTCTTGATGTAAAACTTTTTCGTTTGTTTGGTTCACACTAATCTCTGTTACAATTTATGCTTCTTAATTAAAAATCCAATCAGGAACTCATAAGCCTCTCTACTTGGGACATATATCAACTGGGTGAATATTTGCAGTCAATATGTATTGGAATAAGGATCAAGAACTGAAATGTATTGCTACTCTCATGATCAATTAGTGTCTCTAATAAGGATCATCCAGTGATCCATGACAGAACTGAAATGTATTGCTACTCTCATGATCAATTAGTGTCTCTGTTTTCATATCTCTACAAGAGTAATGGGCACAACAATATTAAACCATACCCTAGTTGTGACAGAGAACGGTTAATATTCCCTGCTTCCTTCAAGCGTTCTCCAGCTGCACCTGTTTGTTTCTGTCTCTCTGATCCAGCAAGGTCAACAAAATTAATTCTGCTAACCTTCACGTAGCTTAAACCATCAGCAGCACTCTGTAATGATTTAGAGAAAGATTATGGGGCTAGAAAAAACAGGAACCAAGAAAATAAATTGAAAAAACAGCTTGTACTCAATCATATAGATTATAGATTATGGATAAAAAGAAGCATGATAAATTCAATAACCAGTTTGCTCGAACTAAATATTGTATTGCAGATGCATGTTCATACCATATGAACAATCGCAAATGAGAAAGTAGAAATAGGATCAGTTTGAAAGGCCAAGATCAACGAATTCCAACGAATCAATCATTACCTTGCTGCGCGATTCAACAACACAAGTGAAAACGCTGTGGGAGCGAGAACTTTCAGCATTCACACTTGTAGAGCCAGTTCTCCGATTTGACAATCCCTACATGATTTGGGCGACAAAAAGAGACATTACCTTGATTGAAAGTCAAGTGCAACGAGGAAACTCACGAAATAGCATTAAACCAAAGCTTATTGGCAATCTTGAGGACTATCAACAAATTGAATCTAATATTTGTTATTACCAGCATATTTCACCTTTCCATACCATATTGTATACCAGATTTCACAATTCTACAGTAGAGAAGGTAACACAGTGATAAAATAAACAATCATCATGCATCATCTTCATATTTTAAGGGCAAAACACGTAGGATACAAGTGTAACATGGAAATTTTGAAACTAGCAGTCATACAAATTGAGCAACACAACATTGAAAAAACTTTATCTAAAACTTAGAACCAACACATTCTTAAAACATTTCAAATATTCGAGAAAGTTTTAAAAGCATTTTACATGCACAAGTCCAAAATAAAAAATCATGTTAATTAGATAAAATTTCTTTATCAGTGTTCCTAATCTGAAGCAATTTGCTCCGCATGCAAAGATGCTACTGAATATACGCATAACCACCCCCACCCCCACGGTTATTTCAATTTTTTTCGTTTCAACAAAGAGGATCTGGTAGAAAAGATAGTTACATCTCCAACAGCAAAAAATGATCTCACTTTCCAGTTCATGGGCAGAAATTAAGAAAAATAAACCCTTTCCTAAATAGCATGAATTGTACTCCCAAAATCAAGAAGTAAATACCTCTTTCTGATTTTTTTTAAAATAAGAATAATTGACAAACCTTCATCAAAAGTTGTGACACGTCCTTCATAGAGGAGACACATTCCTCTGTTAAATTTTCCACATAAACACCACTGTTAACATCTTCTCTGATCTGAAAAGAGATAAAAATATAGCTAAATTATATATATTTGAAGAAATCATCCATTGGATACATCCATAAATGAAGAAAGTACTCTGTTCTATTACCTGGAGATTCTTTTGACTTGGATCCAATAAATCAGTTATTTGTTCATTGTAAATCTGTTAGCACAATGCTCAATGTAATCAGTAGAAAATTAATGAAACACAAGGCATGAAAAAATAAGCATAGCACAAAAAAGATACATGACACCTACCTCAAGGAAAGAGCAGCGGCACATAAACACAAGTTTTCTGTCAGCTTGCTTGACTTGCTCCTACAGGGAAAAGATACAAAGCATAAAATTTTAAAATATCATAAAGCCAAAATTGCTAGTATACTAAGTGGTTTAGACTTTACTACTTCAAATAAGAGATTTATTAGTCTAATAATGTTAAATACCTCATCAATCCTTTCAAAGAGCCAGTGGAAAACACGTGGCGCTAACCCTTGTTGTTCTTCTTCCAACAAAGCATTTGATGCACCCCAAATGGTGTATGTCTTCCCACTCCCAGTCTGATATATCAAATTATGGACATGTTATCTTCAGCACACAAGTAGAAATAATCATTGCGGAAAATCTTCCACATGCATGTAATTCTGTTAGCTGTATTTTTACAAATCACTCGAGTTCTATGACAAAATCCGTTACAGAATAATTTACCTGTCCATAGGCAAATACAGAGCTGTTGAACCCAGCAAGGCAATTTTCAACAAGTGGTGCACCCACGAGCTGGAAAATATCCATCTGAAAAAAGATTTTCCCAAAAATGAGTTACTTATTTCATTTGTTATCTCGCGGCAAATGTTTACAATAAAGATTAGTAAAAAGTAAGGTTTCTTGCCTGGTTTGACTCAAAATCAGCAATCGAGTCAAATGTAAAGGTTTGTCCTGCTATTGATAAAGAATCATTTGAAATTTTTTGAACCACATGCGGCCCTTCTTCTTCATTCTTATTTGGTGGTCTCACTCGGACTATCACCTAAATCACATGTTTAAATCAAATTATTATAAACCATTAAACTGATAAGAATTTTGTCAGAAGACGGAGATTCTGAAACAAACTACATTAAAAAACGTATTTGGCCAGCTTCAAATTCCATCAACTGACCCCCATCATCTTGAACAGACACATTTGGGATTCTTTGAGGGACGAAAAAAAGCAAAATGGGTTCAACTGAAATTTCAGATAGTATTTGGAGTTAATATTAACTGGAGCATACAACTACTAAAGTACTATATTGTACTATATAGAGCATCCTGAATGAAATCAAGTGAATCCAGAATTGGAGCAAACCAGAAACTAGAACAAATCAATGTACAAAACTTGGGTTTTCTCAAAGAAAAATAAAAACTTAAAACATGACACAACCGAAATCACGAAGTAAGAACATCATCAACTAGTTTAAGTTTAGTTCTTCAACGTAGGTAGGCCAAAAATCAAAACGGAGAAAACAAGTAGCAGATTTTCTTTCTTCACTGACTACTTCAAATGAGAAAAAAATTACATAATACAAAAAGTTTAATTCCATCAGAGAATAAGTTCAAAAATGGCCTCAACAAAGATCTCAGTAAATCAGAGTTTATCTCAGTCCAAAGAAACGAAAGAAGAAAACAAACCAAAATCCATATAAAACATTTTAAATAACTAGAAAGGGTATTTAGTGAAAAAGAATACAGATCCCAAAGCCGCAGCAGCCGCAGAAAAACAGAATACTAGAAATCTTTAAAATATATGAATTCAGAAGACAACAAAACGCTCAATTGCGATTACCTGAAAACAAAAAACAGAATTAACAAAGCACAGACACCAAAATGATACAGTTTCAGTTCAACTCATTTAAAAACAAGAAAGAATAAAGAAATGACCTTAACCCCAGAATCCGAGGAATTCACAGGCACCACACCATTCTCCAAAGCCGCAGCAGCCGCAGCGGACTCCACACTGAGCTTGCGCTTGAGAGGCGGCCTAGGCGGAAGCGGGCTCTTCAACTTCGAAGGAACGGTGGATGGTGATGAAGTGACGTTAATATCTGAATTTATCGGCTGCGCGTTCTCTTTTGACGATGATTTGTGCTTCCGTATGCTAGGGTTCGGTGTGCCGGGCTTCGATTTGGGGTTCGGAGACGAAGATAATGGAGCATTGACCGCAGTTTCATGGTGATTTTCTCTCAAGATTTGGTTACGCGGTACCATGAAATGCTTCATTTTCTTGAACGGAGAATGGAGAAGGGGGGCTTCGTGGGGGAGAGAGAGTTTAGAGAGAGAAAGAGAGACAGTGGAGAGAGAAAGGTAGCCGTTGGAGCAGAGGGACAGGTTTGATTTAAATTTGGGGAAAACTGAATTTACATTTTTATTTTAATTTTAAATTTGGACAGCTCATTGAAATGGATCTGGACTGGAGATTGCCATGGGCTTCAATAATTGGGCCAGACTCAGATGAATCGACTAACTCGGGCCTCTATTTTGGACCACGCTCCATTAAACGAAACCCTAGCATTCAAAATCTAAATAAATATTGTTGATATAACTCGGACTATGTTTTATAGATCATCTGACATGAAAATTTTAAGTTTGAAATTATATCTAAAGTCCGGTTCCATAATCAATTTTAATGAACCACTACAATATTAAATCCTAATAAACCGGAAAATATTACTCGATATGACAAGGAAAATAAGTTCAAGAAATCATAAAAATGGCATGTAAATTTGGCAAATAATTTCTCATGATTTCAACAATCAAATTAATTAATAAGTCAGTACATCTTAAATAATTATGTTGTTTCACTGAAATAAGATATTCAAGTAGGTCTCTTGAGACGGTCTCACAAATCTTTACCTGTGAGACGGGTCAATCCTACCGATATTCACAATAAAAAGTAATACTCTTAGCATAAAAATTAATAGTTTTTCAATGAATGACCCAAATAAGAGATCCGTCTCACAAAATACGACCAGTAAGACGGTCTCACATAAATTTTTGCCCAAATATATATATATATATATTGTCATGTAATATTTCTATGCAAAACCAAAATTAATATGTGATGTAACAATATTATATTATTGCTTCAAATAAATAAATAAATAAATATAATAATAATCAAATCAACAATATAAATCGGAAATTATGGGAATATGTGCCATGGCTCGTAAAATTTAGGAAGGATATGAACAATTTGCTGTCATCCTTTTACGTAGTGTTCAATATTAAATTGGCTCAACTCGAAGTTTTGGACCATCTGTGGTTAGATAGATATGCTTCCCTAATTAAATAACAATTTTTTTTCAGAATACAATTTATATTTATCTCTGCAAATCATTTATATTTTTGTCTTACCCTCTTCAAATATTTAAATAGATGGTTCAAAATAACCCCTATCCTCAAGTAAAAATAGAAAATAATAAATAAGGCTGATTTTGGAAATATGACTACCTTAATTCCTCGCATTTATCTATTATTATTATTATTATTATTATTATTGTACAAAAACTATTTTTTTGTGAAAATGTAAAACTATTTTTTTTTGTGTGTGAAAATGTACAAAAAGCATTTGAATACACAAATAAATGATTGTGATACCAAATTTATGGTATTTATAAATGATAAATGATTTGCGTGTGTTTTATATAATTTATATTTATATTGGTCATTTGACATGGACGTTTTGTATATAAAATAATTAAAATTTATGTAAAAGTATTTTTGAAAGTTGTATTTTGCTATAGGTTTATAAATAAAAATCATAACAAAATAATTGGAGAAAGATGGATAGTTTTGGAAACTTATTGAGTCGCTTGAGAAAAGTAAAGATTTGAAGGATTGGAAATTTATATTTTCCAATTCATGTATGTTTTACAAATAAATCTCAATTTCAACTTAAAAAAGATGTGAAGGATAAATGTAGAAATCAAATATATCATACACACTTTGTATTTATTAACGGATTATACTTTATCAAATAGATAATTTTAAAGCTCCAAAAATTGTAATTTTTTTATTTTTTAAGTCTCCGAGAGGAAATAACATTGTTTGGTTTGAGCTTCCTATTATTATTATTATTTTATTATATTATTGAGAAGTTTTAAATTTTTAGTTCTTTGTCACATGAATGCTTATTTCACACCGCTTGAAGATATTGTGATTACAAAAGGCGCCTTTTATTATAATGATGGTGGTTATCCCGATATTGAGCTCCCTTTGGGGTCTTTTTCCGTCTTGGGTTTCCATTAGGATCTTTATTTCGTCTCGAACTTTCCCATGCGTCATTATTCATAAGACTCTCCGCATTAGGTTGGTGGAGTGGTACCTTCCTAAGTCTCGAACTCATGACCTCCTGACATAAGTACATAGTTCAAAGAGACTTCATATCAATTGAGTTACTGGCTGTGTTGGTACCAGGATTGCGTTGCCAAGACCTATATATCCAGGAGGTCTTGGGTTCGAATCCTAAGAAGGTAAAAGCTCTAGTGTCTGGGCTGGAGAAGTTCTATGAGTAATGATAGCGGGTGAGTGGTATCGGGTCATTACACATAATCTTCCTCCACTTCCTCTTCCTTTTGATGTTGCACAACTCACCGAGTTGATCATTGCCACTATCGAACATGTGTTGGCACATAGACAAGCCCACCTCAGAGCCTCTTCCAAATCAGAACGAGGTCACAGAAGAGATGAGAAAACTCCGAGAAGAGGTCCAGCATCAGTGCGAGACTACGGAAGACCCTCCTCCAAAGCCGCCCTGATATGTTCCCTCTCGGTGGAAGTCTCAGATTCCCGAGTATAGGAGAATACGATAGATAGAAAGGGAAATTCCAAAGATCATCTCTCCCGGTTTGAGAATGCTTCCCAAGTTGTATTAGTAAGCCGATCCTACCAAGTGTCGGGTTTTGCTCTCTATGACCTTGTTTTTAGAGTGATATGCTTCTGTTACCAATTTCTACCACCATTACAAAACGATCCTTTTCAGTTATATATATTCTCAAAACTAGGTTTCAAAGCAAAATAAAATATTTTTTCTCTCAAATGTATTGATTATATTTATTGAAAGAGAAATTGATAAAAAAATATTTGTGTAAATACTATTATCGAAGATTTTGAAAATTTTAATAAACGTAAAATTCTTTTTAAATAGAAATATTTGTTTAAAAACATACTGTTTATATTTTGTTAAATATAATAGATAAAATTTTTATATTCTCTTTTTATATTTTGCCCGTCTTTAAGCACCCTCACATAATTGAAATCCTAGATGATATATGTATATATACACACGCACTACAAAACAAAACATGCAAACTCCCGAATTTATCCCATTCACCGTTCGAGACGCGGCACCCCGCTGCTGCTGCCAACACCAACTTTCCTCGTTTAACGTGTCAACACTATCCCCATACCACCCCCTGCGCCATCCTCCCTTGAAAAAAGCAACAACTTCTCCATATAAATCGTTAAACCCCGTCACCATTTCCCAACAAGACACAAGAAACTGAAGAAAATGGCGATAAAAACTATAAAACAAGCCCTCCTCTTCTTCTTCCTCATGATCTTGACCACATCCCAGTTTTACATGCATGCCAACGCCATCGGAGAAAAAGTGGGAGGCCGAAGAGAAGTAAAGAATGTGCACAGCAACAAACAGATCCAGGATTTGGGGAGATTCTGCGTCGAACAGTACAATCTAAAGATGCTGCAGAAGGGTATTAATGGCAGCAGTGGCAAGCTTCTGATGTTCTCGGAGGTGGTGGAGGCAGAGACGCAGGTGGTTTCCGGGATCAAGTATTATCTGAAGATCTCCGCCGCCCCTCATGGCGGCGGGGTTGCCCGCGAGTTCGAGGCCGTGGTATTGGTGAAGCCGTGGATGCGTTCTAAGGAAGTGCTCACTTTTGATCCATCCCCTAGATCTTACTGACGACATTTCAAAGAATTGATCAATCAGAGTTGATCACTTCTTGATTTTCTTTCTTTCGTCTTTTTCAAACGTCTGTATGTTTTTTTTTTGTTGGGTTCGATTTTGTTCGATTATGTAGGTTGAGTGTGAGGTACGTCTGGAGATCGGATTCTAATAAATTTGGAGAAAAAAATCTTCTTTGCATGGCTTGGGTGGTGTAAAAGATTATATAATAAATAAAGTAATAAACATCCATTTTAGACCCCTCAAATTTCAATTTAATTCCAAGATTTGTGATATTTCTTTCACAGAATGATATTGATTATTATCGTAGAGGAATTTTATTTTAAAAAAGTAAAATTTGGTAAAATATTCATGAAAATTCCACAATTCTGAGAATGAAAAATTCCATATTTTTATATTTCTTATTGTGATCAAGTAAGATTGTTGCTCCTAGCAGTGAAAGTTGGAATTTGGGTTCCACTAATTCGATCCGCTGCAACCAAAATAACTTGTTCGGCCATAGTTTTTTTGGTATATATAGGTTCGAGTTTGACTTGTTTTAAAATTATTAAGGTTATAAATAGTTCGATCTCGGATCGTTAATAGCTCGTTTATCAAGTTTAACGAGTCTGACTCGAACTCTTGTTGTTAAAATCTTGTTTAATTCGTTAAATAAGCTCATTTTCGAGTTCGTTGATTATTTTTAGATAAAATGTCAACTAAGATATGCGAATTTTAAGCGGATACTTTTTATTTTATAAGCATTGCAACCAGTTCTCTTACACTCGAGTTTCGATGTAAGATAATGTAAATTATTATCGTACATTCAAGACCCAACAAATTAGTCGAGTTTTTAACGAGTCGGGCTCCAAATAACTTGTGAACGATTTAATTCATTTACATCTCTACTAATAGAGTAAGATTAAAATACCGGGCTGAAACCCAACCCGTCGACCGCCCGTTTTAACCCATGAGTTAGGGGCCATGATCCCGAAATTGAGTTCTTAAATCAAATTATATTCTTATTTTTAAAAAAATCAAATTGTATTCTTTTGAAATCAAGACAATATTAGTAGATTACAGAAAATAATAAACTTTTCTTAGGTAGTTCGTAGTCTGATCTCTTAGGCTGGCAGGTAGGATCTGTTGGGTGCAGATTCAAAAATAAGTAATTTATAAGAAATAAAATTGAGAAAATAGACTACATATAATAAAATATTTACATTATAATTTCATATATATGTATAATTTTTATAACTTAAGATTCTTTGTTCATTAGTATATGCGAATCCTGATTGCTACCCCGACGCAGATTGTCATTATTACACAGAAGTTGTATCCGGATCGACTTTTTTCGGCAAGGTCGACCACCTCACCGGAGGGTTATAACTTATAAGGTTTGCCTTGGGGTTGCTCTCTGTGCGAAAATTTTATGTGTAAGCACTTGAAGTTAATGTATATTCGATATTTTTTATTAATGCATTTATTTGTCTTGATTGTCTTAATTATATTACTAATTTTGGGCACCCGTTTTCGGGGAGCATGAGGTTAAGAGATAGAGTAGGTCTCTTGTGAGACGGCCTTACGAATCTTTATCTGTGAGACGGGTCAACCGTACCCTACCGATATTCACAATAAAAAGTAAAACTCTTAGCATAAAAAGTACTAGTTTTTAATGGATGACCCAAATAAGATATCCGTCTCACAAAATATGACCTGTGAGACCGTCTCACACAAGTTTTTGCCTAAGAGGTATTGTAAGACTGAATGATTCAGAAGTAGTGTATTGTTATTGATATCCCCATAAGGATCCGGGTCATTTCAGCGATGACCCGGGCACCATGAAGAGCCCGGGCACTTTCTCCTCTTCCCGGGCAGTCATCACAGCCCGAGCTCTCATCCAAATACCCGGGTAATCGACTACCCGGGCTACCTCGAGAATTGAGCCACACTCGAGTATGATTGATACAGGCCGTCTAATCTGTCAGAACAACTTGGGCTTGGAGTGTCCTAGAATCCATCAGAAGCTAGAGTATGGGCAACCGACTTGCCATACTTAGTAGGTGGCACTGGAATCGAGGTACTTACCTCATTTTCTTACTATAAATAGCATGTATTAATGTCATTTATGGGGCTTGAAATCTTTTAACTCTCAAGCATTATACATATTTTCTCTAAAATATTGCTTGTGTTCGCCTGAAAAACCTGCTGACTTTAGCATCGGAGTGGCCACGCCGGACACCCCTCCGGCGCCCATTCACGAGTTCTTTTCATTGTTTGCAGGTGTTATTCCCGCCAGTTTCCTCGCTTAAAATTCCCAAACACTATAAATTGTTGATTTGACCCGTTGAAGCTCCTTACCCGGCTCATCCATTTCAGCGTGATCACATCATTGGCGCCGTCTGTGGGAAATTTGAGTTCAAAACGTTGATATGGCCCGTACGAGAAGAACCAACCAAGATAATTCTCGAACCCAGGATGATGGAGGGCAGACTTCAAGACAAGTTGGTGTTAATAACACCGCTTTGACCCCGGAGGAGTTGCAAAAGATTGTATCCGACGCCATAAAGCAAGCTATGGCCAGGAAAGATGTTTCTCATCATGTTACAACACCCGGGATAATCAGGAGCCTGAGCAGGAGCAGGAGCAGGAAATGAGGGAGGAGGAGGTGAGAGGAGATGAGGAATCCAGCGCCGGGTCCAAATCTCTTACCGTGGCGGAAGAGTTGTTGGAATTGAGACAGAAGATGAAGGTGCTGGAAGGACAGTTGGAGAATCGGGGCTCTTCCCGGGAAGTCACCAGGGGATGCCCGTTTGCTGAGATCATTGTCCGGGAACCTCTTCCCGGGAATTTTAAATCAGCCAAAATAAAGGATTATGATGGCAACGCAGATCCTGAGGAACACTTGGCCAGATTTGAGAACATGGCCATGTTGCACTATTACACTTATAGAATCAAGTGTAAGGTGTTCCTGACAACATTGGTGGATTCGGCTCAAAGGTGGTTTGAGGGTTTGGCTCCTCAAAATATTAGTTCTTTCAAAGACTTCCAAAAGGTGTTCTCTCACCATTTCAGTAGCAGTAAAAAGTACAAAAAGACTGCTTTTAGTCTTTTCAAAGTCAAGCAGAGCCCGGAGGAGAGTCTGAGGGCTTATATCCGAATATTCAATAGAGTGGCTCTTGACGTTCCCACTTGTGCCACTGAAACTGTGGGGACCCGGACGCTAATTCATTTCTTAATCGTCTTTGGGATTAATTAAATCAATTATAATAAACAGGGTCTAATTTTTTTTTTTTAAATACAAGTGTCAAATGCGGAACGTAATGGAACTCATTCGAATATATATACATGAAAACAAAGTACAAGTCTTGTACTATATACAGTCATTTAAACTAAGGTTTAACGACTACATATCAAGTGTTCAAACCCTATCTAAAATCCAAGTCCGTAGTCTCCACTCTAATCACGATCTCTCTTCATCTCCTCGACCCTGATCCTGTCTCACCTGTTGCCATGCACACATACAAACACGACAACAGCCGGATAACTCCGGTGAGAAATACATATCAGTATAAATCAACGATACATGCAATCATATAATCAATATAAAGCATGAAACAGATATCAGTAATATATATATAAAAATCTGGAAACATAATTCAATATAAATCTGTTAATAACTCATGACTCTATATCTCAGACTAGACTCATTCCTAGTCTAGGGATCCCAATTTCTAGACGTTGGCATACTATATCGAATCTCAGTAATAGAAGTAAATCCACTTCTAATCAAACATCGGTATAAACCAAACATCTAGTGTCTTGACCTATCCGTCAAAAACTCTGGCACCTCCGCCAATCACTATTCTGTGACAATGTGCAATGGGCCAGTGACGATTCCATCACCATCTGGCCCTTCTGTCACAAGACCAATCGTCTAATACATTCTTTCTATAAATCAATAGAACAAGCATATCAATCCAAATCAATGCATACAATAACAATAAGTATGTGGTTTAGGGAAATCAAGTATTTCACACTCGAGTCATTCTCCCGGTTCGACATTGACTTATACCTTTCTTTAGTTGTAGTTCTGACAACGTTCAAGTCTGGAATTCGAAGTCTGTCAATATTCAATCTGGCAATGACAATATCAAGAAGTACAATATCAATATACTGCTCAAATCAATACCGAATCTGATCAATCTGAATCTAACTCAAGATCAACGGCATAACGGAACAATCCCGATATCCTCGTCAATACAATATCAACCGATATCAATTACTGCAATTCACAATCGATAACAACACAATCTGATATCAATCTCAATCATATCTAATCAGAAATTCATAACAATTTCATATGGTATCTGTTCTTCAATCTGGTTTCAATTATACGATGTTTAGCATATCAAAAACACCATATATAAATCATATCTATCCGATTCTAGTAATAGCATAATTTCAAATCATATCAAAACTTAATAAAACTTACGTCCAGTTGTAGCCTGCGTCGATAGGAACACAGTACTGAAGTCGGATTCAAATTCTGATGGGCGGATCTTTCACAAACTTCAAATTTCTAAAATAAAAGGCGTATTCAACACTTTCTCTGAAACTTTTCTCGATTCTTTCCGCTGGAAGATGAGGAAATGAATTGGTTTCTCATTTAAATTGCATGGCAACGAATATGTGGCTTCATCTTGATGCAGCACGTCTCGCGCATATGCGCGACTTCAACCGGCGCATATGCGCGAGACCTACTGGTCTCCGCAACTCCTTCCTCAGCAGCTCGCGCATATGCGCGCACCACTTCCGCGCATATGCGCGAGGTCCTTCACAACTCTCGGGTACCCTCGCGCACATGCGCGAATCCTTGTCGCGCATATGCGCGAGGTTCTCTGCGCCCGACGGGGTCGCGCATATGCGCGAGGGCTTATCCTCGCACATAGATCAATCTTCTTTTCGGCTCTCCTGGTCTGATCCGTTCCGTCTATAATCACATCAATTAATCAACAAATCATTTCAGATTAACAACACATCAAATCTCGGGCATTACAGAAACAAAGACTACCGCATTCACACAGGGCTTGAGGGAGGGGGAGTTCTTCAAATCATTGACCAAGAAAGTGCCCGGGGATTTCGAAGACTTATTATCCCGGGCAGAGAAGTATATCAACATGGAAGAAGCTCAGAAACAGAAAAGGGAGGCTGTAAGGAAGGAGAAAAGAGACCGGGTGTCTAAGCCCGAGGAGAGATGACAGAAGAGGAGTAATCTCGGGCACTTTTCTCAGCACGTGCCTATGAAGATTACTCGGGATAGGGAAGTGCAAGAATGTAGTAGAGACCTGGCTCCGGACCATCAATTATCCCTGTCGGAGAAAAGAGGATTTTGCACTTTCCACAAGGTGTGTTACAATAACACCGAAGATTGCAAAACATTGAAGGGAAATTATGTCCCATCTTCCATCCCGGAACCCAGTCACAACAACAGAGAGCCGAGATTGCCACCTTGGACATCTCGGCAGCCAGGATCCAGCGCCCGTGAAGGAGGTATGAGGAATAGTACGAGAGGAGAGCCCGGGAGAAGAAGAGAGCCCGAGCTTGAGAAGAAAAAGAATTCACCCCCTGCTACGGGGTTGATAAAAATGATATCAGGAGGCTCTACTGATGGAGACTTCAACCGAGCGAGGAAGTCGAGGAGTAGGAGGGAGTGTATGGAGGTAGAAGGAATGAGGAGGAGCGAGGCGGTCATCAGTTTTGACCCCGAGGATTTAAAGGGAGTGAATCTACCCCACAGTGATGCCTTGGTGATCCAAGCCCGGGTGGCAAATTATGACATTCTGAGAATCTTTATTGACTCGGGCAGCTCTGTAAATGTAATTTTTAAAGATGCCTTTGTGCAGATGGATTTGCAGGGCTATCCCTTGGAAACTGTGGAAACTGTCTTCTTTGGCTTTGCTGGCCATGTGGTTTACCCGGAAGGGGAGATTGTCTTACCACTAACCCTGGGCTCCCAGGATCTCAAGAAAAAGGTGATTACTTCTTTCACAGTGGTGGACTCCCCATCATCTTATAACATCATTCTAGGGAGGCCGACCATGAATGAGCTGAGGGCTGTGGCATCTACCTACCACCAAAAGATAAAGTTTCCTGTGGGAGCCAGGGTGGGAGAAGTCCTGGGAGATCAGCCATCTTCTCGAAAATGCTATGTGGAAGCGGTCCGGGCGGATCAGAGCAAATCCAAGAGGGAAGGGAAGAAAGCCAGAGTGGTTGTAGCAGGAGGAAGAGTGGTGGAGAAAGGGGAAGTTAATTTTGTAGCAGAAGAAGAGCAGGAGATAGTAGAAGTCGGACCGGGCCAACAAATCCGGGTGGCTCGGAATCTCAGTACATCCACCCGGGTTAGTTTAATTAACTGTTTAAAAGCTAATATCCATGTGTTTTCCTTGTCCCAACAGGAGCTGACAGGGATTTCTCCCTTAATATCGGAGCACCAACTGAACATTCTCCCGGGATCTCACCCGGTAAAGCAAAAGAAGAGACACTTTGGTCCTGAAAAGGACAAAGTCATTGATGAGCAGGTGAAAAAACTACTGAAGGCCGGCCATATTCGGAAAATTCAATTCCCTACATGGCTCTCGAATGTGGTATTGGTGCCCAAATCTACCGGGAAGTGGTGCATGTGTGTAGACTTCCGCGATCTTAATAAGGCCTGTCCCAAGAATCATTATCCTCTGCCCCGTATTGATCAATTGGTGGATTCCACATCGGGCTTCGAATTGCTGAGCTTCATGGACGCATACCAGGGGTATCATCAAATCCCCCTGGCCAAGAGTGATCAAAATAAAGCCAGCTTCATCACCTCGGGAGGTACATTTTGTTATATTGTAATGCCTTTTGGGTTGAAGAATGCAGGGGCTACTTACCAGCGTCTGATGAACAAAGTCTTCGAGAAGCAGCTGGGGCGAAATGTGGAAGTCTATGTGGATGATATTCTGGGCAAGACTCGGGAGGTTGCAAGCTTTATTGTTGATCTGGAGGAAACTTTTGCCACTCTCATGCGGTACGGGATCGAGCTTAACCCTGCCAAGTGCATCTTTGGCGTAAAGATTGGCAAATTCTTGGGATTCATAGTGACAGATCGAGGTGAATCAGAAGAAAGTCAAATCTGTGTTGTGCATGCCATCTCTCCGATCTGTCAAAGAAGTACAGAAGCTGACCGGGAGGATTGCTTCCCTCTCTCGATTTATTTCCCGATCAGCGCACAAGAGTTATCATTTTTTTCAAGTCTTGAGGAAGGCCCAGGAATTTGGATGAGATGATAAATGTGAACAGGCCTTCCAGGACTTGAAGATTCATCTTGCAGAGCTCCTTGTATTGGTGAAGCCGGAGCCCGGGGAGAAATTATTTGTTTATCTGTCCACTACAGAGTATGCTGTCAGCTCAGTTCTGATAAAAGAAGAAGGCTCTGATCAAAAGCCTGTCTATTATGTCAGCCATGCTCTAAGGGGACCCGAGCTCCGATACAGTGGAGTGGAAAAAATTGCTTTGGCCTTGATCATGACCGCCCGAAAGCTAAGGCCCTATTTCCTGTCACATCAAAACATTGTTCTTACCAATAGTCCTCTCGGGAGGATCATGACTCACTTTGAAGTATCCGGGCGAATGATCAAGTGGACAGTAGAGTTGGGGGAGTATGACATTGAATACAAACCCCGGGTTGCCATCAAAGCAAAAGCTGTATCAGATTTTTTATCCGAGATGGTCGAACCCAATGAGGAGAAAGTATGGAGAATATTCGTGGATGGGGCGTCTAGCCTTGCCGGGTGTGGAGTAGGGGTTGTGATAATATCTCCCCTGGGAGAAAAGATTAAATTAGCACTGAGAATTGACTCCCGGGTAACCAACAATGAGGCCGAGTATGAGGCTGTCCTAGCCGGTATCCAAGCTGCCCGGGAAGTCGGCGCTTCCCGGATTATTCTGTATTCTGATTCGCAACTCATTACTCAACAGATAAAGGACGTATATGAAGCTAAGGATGACAGGATGCTAAAGTATTTGCAGCTCATCAAAGCCCGATCAGAAGTTTTTGCGGATTGGGGTGTCGAACAAATACCCCGGGAGGAGAATAGCGAGGCAGATACTCTGGCAAAAATGGCTGCTTCTTTGTCAGAAGTTAGTACCCGGGAAATCTTGCATGCATCTCGGCTAATCCTTTCTACTGAGGAAGAAATGTTACCAGAACCCGAGGACTCCTGGATGACACCTCTGATCAAGTTCATCGTAAATAATGAACTACCCGAAGACAGAGCCCGAGCTCAGAAAACTAAGAGACAAGCTCCCAGGTTTGTTTTCTTAAATAATATTTTGTACAGAAGATCGTTCCAGGGACCTCTTTTAAAATGATTACCTGAAAAAGAGGTGTATTATGTCCTCCGAGAGATTCATGAAGGATGTTGTGCCGAGCACCTCGGGGGAATGTCTTTGGCCCGGAAAACAATGCTTGCTGTTTTCTGGTGGCCAACTTTAAGTCAAGATGCTGCTCGGGTGGTCCAAGCTTGTGAGGGCTGTCAACATTATTCGAATTTTAAGCACAGCCCGGCCACTCTCATGAAGCCCATTTGGACATCTTGCCCTTTTGATCAATGGACATGGATATTGTGGGTCCTTTCCCGATTGCCCGGGCTTAGAAAAATTCTTGTTAGTAGCTGTTGATTACTTTTCCAAGTGGGTAGAAGCTGAGCCTTTGGCAAAAATCACTGAGCAGGAGGTATTGAAATTTCTATGGAAGAATATTGTATGCCGGTTTGGAGTGCCTAGAAGACTGATCTCGGACAATGGGAGACATTTCCAGGGCAAATGAATTACGTCATGGTGCAAGGAAATGAAGATCACTCAATCTTTTACCTCTGTTGCATATCCTCAAGCTAATGGCCAGACAGAAGTTGTCAATAGAATTATTGTACAAGCATTAAAGACAAGGCTACAAGGCAAAGGAAAGGATTGGGTGGAAGAATTACCCAGTGTTCTTTGGGCTTACAGAACTACTCCTTGGGCACCTACTCAAGAAACTCCTTTCAATCTGGTATATGGTTTTGAAGCAGTCCTGCCAGTTGAGATCGGGCAACCTTCTTCCCGGGTAGAATCTTACCCGGACAACAATGATCAGGCCTGGGCTATGGAGTTGGATTTGGTGGAAGAAAAAAGAGATCGAGCTTTCATTCGAATGGAAGCATATCGGAGCCGGGTCATGAAGTCATATAACAAAAAGGTCCGGATCCGAGATTTCCAAGTGGGGGATCTAGTCATGAAGAAAGTCAACCCTGCTGGGGATGTTGGGAAGCTGGAAGCTCGGTGGGAAGGACCTTATAAGATCACCCGAAAGATCAGTTCGGGATCTTTTTCTTTAGAAAATGCTCAAGGACATCCCCTCAAAAGGCCTTGGAATGTATTTAATCTAAAAAAATACTATGCGTGACAAATGTAATTATTTGATGGATGAAATAAATGAAAGATATATTTTCTCGGAGAATGTTGTGAATGTTTCTGTTATCGTATCCCAGGAATTACTAGGCCTCGGTTATAAAAAGCCCAGGGCACTACACCCTAGCTCGGGGCACCACACCTCGACCATTCCCAAGTCCCGGGACATGATCCCCGGCCCAAGGCTCCGTACCTTGGTTCTAAAAAGCCCAGGGCACTACACCCTGGCTCGGGGCATCACACCTCGACCATACCCAAGTCCCGGGACATGATCCCCGGCCCAAGGCTCCGTACCTTGGTTCTTAAAAACCCATGGCATTACACCCTGGCTCGGGGCACCACACCTCGACTATTCCCAAGTCCCGGGACATGATCCCCGGCCCAAGGCTCCGTACCTTGGTTCTTAAAAGCCCAGGGCACTACACCCTGGCTCGGGGCACCACACCTCGACCATTCCCAAGTCCCGGGACATGATCCCCGGCCCAAGGCTCCGTACTTTGGTTCTTAAAAGCCCAAGGCACTACACCCTGGCTCGGGGCACCACACCTCGACCATTCCCAAGTCCCGGGACATGATCCCCGGCCCAAGGCTCCGTACCTTGTTTCTTAAAAGTCCAGGACACTACACCCTGGCTCGGGGCACCACACCTCGACCAGTCTAAACCCCGAAATATGCTCTTTTGCCCAACTTTTCTACTCGGAATACACGCCAAGGTTTTATATCTGGGTTTTAGGTTACTTACATCTGGGTTACTTGCGGAATATAAGGCATTTTAGCCATTACAGGGATCAAAATCCCGGATACTTATTTAAAGCTATCGGTTAATTCTCAACACTTAGAAAAAGTTCTGGTTATGTTCATAAAGACAGTGGTATTACGCAGGTCTTTGAAGATTAATCGAGACACTATGGAATAAAAGGGAATTCTTCATTAATAAAAGCCTGAAGGCATGAATTACAGGAAATAAAAAAGAAAAATACAAATCTAGTCTACATCTACGTGTTCGACCTCTGGCTGGTCTTCTTGGTTTCCATCCTTCTCCTCCTCACCTTCCTTGGGTAGGGAAGCAATGGCCAGCCAAATTCGGGAAAGTTTTCCCTATCTTGGGGCAGGAGTCCGGCTTCCTCAAATTGTTCCCGGCATTTTTCAAAGCCGGTCTGAAAAAGAGGGTAGGCCTTGTCTACCACGGCCTTCTTAAACTCGGGAGACTGAAGGAAGAAAGCCTGCCACTTGTCCTTATTATGTTCAGCCAGGGCCAGGCACTCTCAGCTTTCTCAGCCCGATGCAATTGCAACTCTGTTTTTTAGAAACGGCACGGAGACTCGATTTCGAGACAGACAAAGAGCCTTGCAGACGATCCTCTCGGACAAGGCCTTCAATGATGTCCTCTTGGGCCTTGTCCAGGGCTGTGCGCAGAGTAGCCACTTCCTCCTCGTGAGCGGCTCGGGCCCGAGCTAACTCCTCCTGTAGCCATTCTTGGTTATCTTGGAAGTGCCGGGCTCGCTTACCTGAGATAGTGGCAGCCCCGGCAACCTCCTCGAAGGCCGAGATCAACAGGTGAGCAGCCTGTTCAAAAAACAAGGTCAGTAAGAATCAATAGTGATAAAATTAAGAAAAGATTGCGGGGATTAAACTTACCTCCAAGAGTTTGTTCGAACCCTCGAAGAGCTTGGCAGAGGCTCGGGAATTCTTCAAGCGGGCCTCTTCATCAGGAGTGAGGAGCTGCTTAAGAATCTTCAAACCCCTTGCCGAGGATCCCGCATCAAGGATATTGGCTCGGGGAGGCTGCTCCAGGAGGGGAGGCTGTTGGGCGGATTGTTCCCGGGGAGGGGGGGTTGTTGACCGGTTCGCTTGGGTGGAGCTTTGACCCACCTCCCGGTTGTCCTCGACCAGAATTGGCTCCGTGTTTGTGACAGTCTTTCGCTTCCTCTGGGTAAGGGGTATGTGGTCTTCAGGGTCTTCCTGGGATGCATCCCAAGTCACCTCTTCCTGCTGGGCCTCCGTCCGGTACAACTCAGCTTGTCGGGCTGCCTGCTCCTCGGCCTGTTTCTTCTCAAGAGCAGCTTTCCGGGCTGCCAATTTTTTCTCTTTAGCTGCCTTCTCAGCAGCCCACTTCTTCGCAAAGGCCTCCTGCATTCTTGAGTTATCTGCACAAACAGGAGGACAAGGAAACATCAGTGCCAATTGCAAATTTACCAAAAAATAAAGTAAATACATGTATAAAGTAGTATGTACTAGGTTGAGCGCCCGAGCCAGCAGCCTCATCAATCGCCCTTTCCAAAGGGTCCTCAGCCCGGACACTCAACCCATAAGCCACCAGATTCTCGTCGGATATGAGGACGGAGGAGGAATATTTGTGACCCTCCACCATGGTTTGACTTGCAAGGAAAGACTCCTCAAATTTGTAAGCTTGGGGCAGGGCAGGGTGTGGTGGGAGAGAGGGGAGAAACCCGATCAAATAAGGGAGAGGACCTGAGAGTTGAATAAAGAAATACATTCCTTTCCACCCCTTCTATGAGGAAGGGATGTCATCAAGGAATCGGGCCTTTTGCCGGGTGGTCAAGGAAAATGCATTATCCCCAAGCCGGCAAGAAAAATAGTAGTGAAGAACAAGGGGGTTGATAAGAAGATTATTCATTTTAAAGAGAATATAGGCTGAAGCCATGATACGAAAGGAATTAGGGTGAAATTGGTTGACAGGCACACTAAAAAACTTGGCGACCTGGATGTAAAAGAGAGGGAGGGGAAAACGGAGACCATTTTTGACTTGGTCCCGGAAGAAGGTAGTATAACCCGGGGGAGGACTGTCTGCCCTATCAGAAGCCCCGAGAATTATGATAGAGTAAGAGGAAGGAATAGATCCCAAAGTTCTGAGTTCCTCGTCCGCCCCCGAGCGCAAAGAGCTGCTCATTGAGGAGAACCAAGGAACTCCCGGGGTCTCCGTAGAAGGGTGGCCAGAAACCCGGGCTTTGCCCTTACCCTTGTCTTTTTTAAAGACACGGGAGGTGCCCGGAGAAGAGGATTTAGTTTGAAGAATTTTTGATTTTTGAGAAGTTTGGGTAAGGAGACGACGACGAGGGGGAGATGAGGAGGAGTTGGAGCGCAGCGCGGTGGACTCATCGCTGGGAGAGCCTCGCGCATTGGCTCCAGAAGTAGAGGAAGTAGAATTAGACATGGTTAGGAAGAAAGAACTTACGGTTTTTTAAGAGAGAGAGAGAGTGGTGGTTGCAGCGATGGAAGTTCACCGGAGAAGGAGGAGTTTGCGCTGAGGAGCTGCGAGAAAATTTTTTGCAAGGACGTCGCCGAGTTTGTGAATTTGAAAGTGTTTTTTCCAAAATAAGAGGCCTAGTATATATAGGCGGTGGGGGAAGATCTCAGCCGTTGATCTAAGAACACGTGGACGATCGTGATGGACCTTGAAAATTGTACCGGGCATAGGAAAGGACGTGCACGATTATCAATGTGTCAGACTTATCGGATTCTCAGAATGCGAAATGATTTTCGGCGAGAGTTTAATGCTAAAGCATGCGCCATTATGACACCACATTAATTGCCCGAGAATACAAAACGGCGCTCTATTTTAAGCCCGGGAGGTATGAGGCCCCATCATTTTATTCTAAGCCCGGGAGGTATGAGGCCTCGACACTTTATTCTAAGCCCGGGAGATATGAGGCCCCGGCATTCTATTTTAATCCCGGGAGATATGAGATCACGGCACTTTATTTCAAACTCGGGGGATATTAAGTCGTGGCATTTCAGTTCGTCATTTATCAGTTATTGTCAGCTAGTCTTATGTCAGTTATTTTGTTCAGTTCATGATATATTTATCAACTGATGAAATTAAATTCTTGCAGCAAAGTAAAAAACAAAGATAAACTAGATAAGCATTTTATTTATTTAAAGAAATTTTTGTGGATTACATTGAAATACTCCTCCTCTACAAAAGCCATCCACATGGTCATCCATTTTTTTACTTCTCCAGTGGACGTCTTGAGGAAACTATCGGAGTCGGTGATGTTCGTCAGAATCTTCCTCTCCTTGTGAAGCATCAGTTGGTAGACGTAGTCATCTTCAAAGAGATTCACTGTCTCGGAAACGTACAGGCGTTCCCGATATTTCTCCAGCTTTGCCACCAGTCGAGAAGTGGTAGCTTCTCCACATTCGTAGAGAAACTGCAGTCCTTGCAACTCCTCCCAGTAGCGAAGGATCTTTTGGAAGACTTCATCTTCCATTTCAGCTTTTCGCTTTTCAAAAGCTGCGTTCATGAACTCCTCCGCCATATCAGGAGTCTTCGAGCTACTTGAACCTGCCATTATACTTCTCGGATAATAATTTGCTAATATGATTGAAAAATAGGTGAGTTACTATATATAAAAAAAGGAATCAATCTCCGCCGTTTATCTTAATCAAATCGGACGAACAAGACGAATCTATGAAATTGCGCATACAGGTGAAAGGGCGTGTACGGATATCGAGGAAACATGCTCATTATTGCCTCGAAATATGAAAGGATTTTCGACGGTGTAAATACTAAAGCATGCGTCATTATGACACCTCTTGGACTGATCGAGAATACTAAACGACAAGAATTGCAGAGCCCAGGAGAGAGGAGGTCCCGGAATCTTACTCAAAACCCGAGTTGTATCAGATCCCGGTATCCCATTTCATATGTGAAATATTTGAAGTCCCGATGCTCTTATTCACTCTGAGTTATATTTCAACAAAATTACAAGTATGACTGATCAAGACAACGAGTCAAGCTCTAGCCGGACTATTTTAGAAATGGGTGGTGATACCCCCATAAGGTCCGGGTCATTTCAGCGATGACCCGGGCACCATCAAGAGCCCGGGCACTTTCTCCTCTTCCCAGGCAGTCATCACAGTCCGGGCTCTCTTCCAAATACCCGGGTAATCGACTACCCGGGCTACCTCGAGAATTGAGCCACACTCGAATATGATTGATATAGGCCGTCTAATATGTTAGAACAACTTGGGCTTGGAGTGTTCTAGAAGCCATCAGAAGCTATAGTATGGGCAACCGACTTGCCATACTTAGTAGGTGGCACTGGAATCGAGGTACCTACCTCATTTTTTTTACTATAAATAGAATGTATTAATGTCATTTATGGGGCTTGAAATCTTTTAACTCTCAAGCATTATACATATTTTCTCTAAAATATTGCTTGTGTTTGCCAGAAAAACCTGCTGACTTTAGCATCGGAGTGGCCACGCCGGACACCCCTCTGGCGCCCATTCACGAGTTCTTTTCATTGTTTGCAGGTGTTATTCCCGCCATCTTTGTGAGAACCTAAAATTCCAGTAGTAGCAGCAACTAGCAAATTTCAGCAGAAGCTAACAATTCCAACATCAACTTAGATTTCAGAAGATGATATTTTTCCAGCAGACAAAAATCCAGCAGACAAAATCCAGCAGCAAACGAGTTCAGTAGCGAGATTCTAGCAGATAGCTACTGATTCTGCTCAGGACTTGTAACTGAAGCATTTAACATGGATAAAGGCTGTTAATGGCAGATTATGGTCATTAATTGGAAGGCTAACAATCAGATTTTGGCCTATAAATAGCACCCTCAATCTCTGAATTGATGTTACCAAAATCTTGAGTTATCACTTGAAATTAGAGCTAAGAGAGTGCATTTTTCGAAACTGTAAAATCCAGTAGCGAGGCAAGCAGATTTCCAGACTTCAACCGAAAAACTCTAGCAAATTACGGTAAGTGGGCTTATATATAAATATCTTGAAATCTGTTTGATAATTCCGTTTTAAAGTTCAATTCTATATGTTTGATTTCTGATATATGATTTTGAAGCACTGAAATTCCCTAGTGAACTAATGATAGGAATATATATTCTGAACACTTCTGAATTCTGATTCTGATTCTGGCCTCACCCCTTAGAGAAGAGAACATATAGGGGACCGATATCAGTTTAGCCATGAAATTCACTAACGTGCTCAGTGCTTACTAATTGTGATTTCTGTTCTGAAACATGTGATCTCTGAATTCTGATTACTGTTCTGAAAATATAAGTTTCTGTATATTATTGTTTTACTGTTTTTGTTGAAAACGATTTCGAAAACTGGGAGTTATTCCCGCCCCTGCTTACTGAGTGACAATCATATTACTCACCCACCAAACCCATCTCAGATAAGAACGAGGAAGAAAAATTAGAAGAAGAAGAGCAGATCCAGTTCTGGGGCTGGTGAAGAAGATTATTGTTCACAGTTTATTTTTATGTTAATTCCGCTGTATCTGTTAAGACACTGTTATGTCTGATTTTATATTTCCGCTGTAAAACGTCAGTATTCGAGTTGTAACAGAAAATTAATTTATTTTGTATTATGAATAAAAGACTGGTTTATGAATTCTGTACTCTGAGGCTGGTTGTTTTCGAATGCAAATTTGAGAGCAACGCCGGTGTCAACCAACCCCCGTCCCGGGGCGTGACATTGAAGTGGTATCAGAGCAAACCGGGTTTCATAATCTCGGGAGGAGGAAGTAGAAATAATAAGTTCTGATAGAGTTCTGAAAATAAGTCCTGAAAGTTACTGAGATAGACTACTGAAAATAAACTACTGTAATAGACTACTGAAAAAAAAATCAGTAGGCCAAAAATCAGTAAACCAAAAACCAGTAGCCCAAAACCAGAACCAGTAGATGGAAACAAGTAGGTCTGAATGCAGAAGACGAGGTCAGTAGACTCGGAATGCAGCAGACTGGTCTATCAGTGCTGGAAAGAAGCAGATAGTGCTGAAAAAGCAGCAGACTGATTGCAGTAGCATCAGAATTACAGTAGAAAGTGTATTCCAGCAAGAGCATGCAGTAGACTTGCAAAATGGCATGGAAGTTGAGGTGTTTTTCGCACAAACTTCAAACGGCCATAAATTTTGATTCATGAGGAATTTTTACTATTAAAAGTAGGCGTTGGAAAGCTCTCGACGAGGAAAACCTAACCTAGAACCATTCAATCGTTCCAGCACCGCCGACGAACCCCAAAATCCTTCGTTAAGATAGTGATATCATCATTTCCGTAAAATTTTCCAATTTTTTGAAACTTTGAGGAATTTTCATTTCCAAACGGCTTAGCATTTTTACACCAAACTTGGTACCATTCATGTTCTTGATGTGAAGAAATTTTAGTAAATTTTTCATGCCATTCAGAGACAGAAAATTTTTGAGATATTTTCTTCTATTGAATGTATAGGCAGTACTGATTTGTTCATTCAAGTATTTGTCTATAACTTGATCTGTATTTTTGAGATCATTTCTGAATCTTCACTCTCATGTTTTGGATGTAGGATATGACTGACCAGAGTAACTACATTAAGAGCTTAGAGAGGAAGCTAGAGAAACTTAAGGAGCATAACTACTGCCTAGAGCTGGACAAAGACGAGTTAGAGCGACGAGCAGAACACTTGAGGTGTGATGTTCAACGATATGCTCACTATCTGCATGAAGCAGAAGAGAGGAATAGGAAGACTCAAGAAGAGTTTGAAACCTCCCAAGAGACTGTGGCAGAATTCATCGAGTTATGTGATACCCTAGTTGAGAAGATCCAAATACTCAAGGATCAAAATCACCAACTCGTGCACCAGCATAATCAGTATAGTGAACAGACTGATGAACAGATTCATGAATTGCAGAGTATTGTTGAAGTTCTTAGTGACCAGAATGCAGTTCTGCATGGTCATATTGAACACCTACAAGCAGTAATAGCCAACCAAGACGAACCTGAGGAGGATTCCGAAGAAGAAGAAGAAATCGAAGAGGATCCTATGGATTTGGGATTAGGAGAAGTGATAGATTAGAACATCAGTAGTAGTTTTCTTTGTAATTACACTTGTTCCATTTGCATTTCTGTTCTAATTTTCGAAGTTCAGTTGTAATTGCACTTTTGTGGAAATCAATAAAATTTATTCTATCCATGTGTTTTATATTTAAATTTTGAGCAAATACTCTATCATCGTGCTTCCTTTGTGTAGTCCTATTCTTCCATCAACCTTAGATCTTTCGTATTGTAGGAAATGGACGGAAGACCAGTGAGAAACAACCGCAACCCTCGTTACAACAACCGTAACAACCGTAATGACGAAGATGCACAACAACCCCCACAGAAACCACCAGTAGTTGGCCTCAGTCAGGTGGACTTGATGGCTATAGCCACGATTGTGGCAACCACGCTACAAGGGTTAGTGAACCCTAATGCTAACCAGCCACCGCCACCACCTCCAGCTCAGAATGGGACGAAACAGCACTATGAGGCTCTCCGAAGAGCAAGAATCCCCAACTTCGATGGAAGCTCCGATCCTGAGGTCGGACAAAATTGGATGAAGGAGGTGGAGAACCATCTTCTACTACTTGAGGTTCCACAAGGGGTCAAGATAGATGTGATTACACCTTTTCTTGTGGATAAAGCAGCCAAATGGTGGGAAGGAGTCTCACCAGCTATGGTAAGGGCAGGACCTATCACTTGGCAAAGGTTCTGAGAGGCATTTCTGAAGCAGTACTTCCCGACAGCAGTTTGAGTGCAGAAGCTGTCAGAATTTGAAAGCTTGGTTCAAGAACCAAACATGACAGTGGTAGAGTATTCGTCCAAGTTCCACTCATTGGGAACTTACTCCCCAACCATCATGGGAGACGAGGCCTTGAAGATGCATCACTTCAAAAAGGGATTGAATAGCCGTATTCAATCTTCCCTCGCCGTTATCGAACCCGATAGTTTTGATGAATTGATGGGAGCCGCCATCAGGGCTGAGAATGACATTAAGAGGCGTGAAGGTGAGAACAAACTCAAACGTCCTCAGCCAAGTCAATACCAACCGGGCCAGCAATTCAAGAGGCCTAGGTTTCCAATCAACCAATCTACCAGTGCTCCATCCAAAGGAACCACTTCTTCTCAATCAAGCAAAGAAGGAGTCAAATGCCAAACTTGCGGATTCACCCACACTGGTGAATGTCGTAGGAATTCTGGAGCTTGTTTCCGTTGTGGAAAGATGGACCATCGCATTGCTCAATGTCTTCTTCCAGATCCAAGGAACGGACCAGCAGGAGGAACAACTCCAAACAAGCCTAAGGAGAACAAGCCAAATGCTCGAGTTTATGCTATCACTCAAGAAGAGGCCGACAACTCAAATGATGTCGTAGCTGGTACCATTCTAATCAATAATATACCTGCTTATGTGTTATTTGATTATGGTGCTACGCATTCATTCATGTCTAAGGGATTTGCCAAGAAGTTAGGAGCTAAGCCTGATAACTTAGAAGAACCATATAGAGTAGCAACTACTGTAAATCGAATTTTAGAAACTCACACTCTATATCGGGATATTGGTGTTCTCATAGATAATTAGAGTTTCAAGGCAGCCTTAATTCAACTAAACATGGTGGAATTTGATGTAATTCTTGGAATGGATTGGTTAGCCAAGAATCATGCTTTAGTAGACTGTCATGGAAAGACGGTAACTATCCAAGCTCCACGCCAAGAGAAACTTTTATTTCATGGCAAGACAAAAGAACGAAAGACTCTTCTTTCTGCTTCTCAAACTCGGAAAGCCATAAAAAGTGGAGAAGAAGTTTACCTAGCTATGTTAAGCGAGGTAAAGAAAGAAACCACACTTACGCTAGAAGAGATTCCGATAGTACAAGAATTCCCGGATGTCTTTCCTGAAGAACTCCCTGGCGAACTTCCCGACCGCGAGGTGGAATTTGAGATTAATTTAGTGCCCAATGCTGCACCAATCTCAAAAGCACCATACCGAATGGCTCCGGCAGAGTTGAAAGAACTCAAAGAGCAACTTCAAGAATTGTTGGATAAGAAGCAAATCCGACCAAGCGCATCTCCGTGGGGAGCTCCTGTCCTATTTGTAAAGAAGAAGGACGGAAGCATGACAATGTGTATTGATTACAGAGAACTGAATAAGATCACAATAAAAAACAAGTATCCGCTTCCAAGAATAGATGACTTGTTTGACCAACTCAAGGGAGCTACGGTCTTTTCCAAGCTCGACTTAAGGTCAGACTACCACCAATTGAAGGTCAAGACAGACGATATTCCGAAGACAGCCTTCAGAACAAGATATGGACACTATGAGTTCATGGTAATGCCATTCGGATTGACCAACGCTCCAGCAGTGTTCATGGATCTCATGAACAGGGTGTTCAAGCCATTTCTTGACAAGTTTGTTGTGGTATTCATCGACGATATTCTGGTATATTCGTCAAGTGAAGAAGACCACAAAGAACATCTTCGCCTCACCCTCCAGACACCGAGAGAAAAGGAACTGTAAGCCAAGTTCAAGAAATGTGAATTTTGGCTAGAGAGCGTCACATTCTTGGAACACATAATATCAGCAGCAGGAGTATCTGTGGACCCTAAGAAAGTAGAGGCAATCTCAGATTGGCCTAGGCCAAAGAATGTGACAGAAATTCGAAGCTTTTTGGGACTAGCAGGCTATTATCGAAAATTTATTGAAGGATTCTCGTCAATAGCCATACCCCTCACCAAGCTCACACAGAAGAACTCTAAATTTCAATGGAGTGAAAAATGTGAGCAAAGCTTCGAGACTTTGAAGAAGAAGCTTACATCCACGCCAGTGTTGGTATTGCCAACTGAAGGCAAAGACTTCACCATCTTCAGTGATGCATCTAAAGAAGGTTTAGGTTGTGTACTCATGCAAGAGGGAAGGGTGATTGCATACGCATCAAGGCAGTTGAAGCCGTATGAACAAAATTACCCAACACATGACCTCGAACTAGCTGCAGTGGTATTCGCACTAAAGATTTGGAGACATTATCTTTATGGAGCCAAGTGTGAGATTTTCACCGATCACCAAAGTCTCAAATATTTGTTCACACAAAAGGATCTAAATATGAGACAAATACGATGGATCGAACTCATGAAGGATTACGACTTGACAATAAACTACCATCCAGGCAAAGCCAACAAGGTAGCAGATGCTTTAAGTCGAAAGAATATGAGTAAAGCGACTGGGCGTATTGTATGCGCCAATTGCATATCCCTACTGGTTTTCAAAATTAATCCTGCGGATACATATAATTCAGAAGAATCCAAATTATTTTTTGGTATGGATAAAAGACTAATAGATCCAAGAAAAATTATTATACCTTTTATTAGTTAGTCCTGGTAAAGCCCCCAGGCGGCGTATTTTTTTGAAACGAGGTCCTCCGCCGGGCTAGGACAAGAGTAGAGGCTGTCAATATTATTTTTGAAATAAAATCAGTCAATTTTTCGAGTCAGCCCGATTCAGATTATTTCAAGGTGATCCTGACATCACTTTCAGCACAACCATGTCTTCGAGAGACAATCAAGATAAGTCAAGATAGAGATTCCGCTTTGGTGAAACTAAAAGAGCAAGTTAAAGAAGGGAAATCACCAGATTTCGAGACAGATAACAAAGGAATCTTGTGGATGAAAGGACGATTGTGCGTACCAGACATCGATAACCTTCAACAAAAAGTAATGTCTGAGGCACATAAGTCGAAATTTTCAGTCCATCCTGGCAGTACCAAGATGTACAGAGATTTGAAGAAAAATTTTTGGTGGAGTGGAATGAAGAAAGACGTGGCAATATTTGTTTCCAAGTGTCACGTGTGCCAGCAAGTCAAGGCAGAGCACCAAAGACCTGGAGGACTTCTGCAACCTCTAGAAATTCCAAAATGGAAATAGGAGCATATTTCTATGGATTTCGTAGTGGGTTTACCAAAGACGAGACAAGGTCACGACGGAATATGGGTAATCGTAGATAGACTCACAAAATCTGCGCATTTCTTACCTGTCCGCATGAATTATAATTTGGACAAGCTAGCCACCTTGTACATGAACGAGATCGTGCGATTACATGGAGTACCAGCTGGCATACTATCAGACAGAGATCCTAGATTTACATCTCGATTTTGGAAGAACTTTCAACAAGCTATGGGGACTAAGGTTACTCTTAGTACGTCATATCACCTTCAGACCGATGGCCAAACAGAGAGGACAATTCAAACTCTACAAGATATGCTGAGAGCATGTGCTCTAGATTTCAGTGGTAATTGGAGCGAACATCTGCCCTTAATTGAGTTCGCGTACAATAATAGTTACCACAGCAGTATTGAAATGGCACCATACGAAGCTCTGTATGGACGAAAGTGTCGATCGCCACTCTATTGGGATGAGGTAGGGGAAAAAGCCATTGTTGGACCCGAAATGATCCAAGAAACAGTGGATAAAGTCTCTTTGATCAAGGAGGGATTAAAAGCTGCACAAGATCGACAGAAAAGCTGGGCTGATCAGAAAAGACGACCCGTGGAATTTGAAGTTGGAGAAAAGGCATATGTGAAAGTGTCACCTATGAAGGGTGTAATCCGATTCAATAAGGCTGGGAAACTGAATCCCAGATACGTCGGACCATTTGAAATTCTTGAGAAAGTGGGAACACTTGCTTATAGATTAGCACTTTCACCCGACATGTCAAGAATTCACAATGTATTCCATGCTTTTCAGCTGAGGAGATATATTTCCGATCCTAGTCATATTCTTGAAGCTGGACCACGGGAAATTTAAATGAAGGACTGAAATATGAAGAGATTCCAATTCAAATTGTGGATAACAAAGACCAAGTACTGAGGCGACGAACTATTTCATATATCAAAGTACAATGGTCTAACCATACCGAAAGAGAAGGTACTTGGGAGTTGGAAGAAAAGATGCGAGCACAATACCCTTATCTCTTTGAAGATCATGCATAGCCAATTTTCGAAGACGAAACTTCTCATAAGGAGAGAGGGATGTGAGAACCTGAAATTCCTGTAGTAGCAGCAGCTAGCAAATTTCAGCAGAAGCTAACAATTCTAACAGCAACTTAGATTTCAGAAGATGGTATTTTTCCAGCAGACAAAAATCCAGCAGACAAAATCCAGCAGCAGAAGAGTTCAGTAGCAAGATTCTAGCAGATAGCTACTGGTTCTGCTCAGGACTTGTAACTGAAGCATTTAACATGGAATAAAAGCTGTTAATGACAGATTATGGTCATTAATTGGAAGACTAATAGTCAGATTTTGGCCTATAGATAGCACCCTCAATCTCTGAATTGATGTTACCAAAATATTGAGTTATCACTTGAAATTAGAGCTAAGAGAGTGCATTTTTCGAAGCTGTAAAATCCAGTAGCGAGGCAAGCAGATTTCCAGACTTCAACCGAAAAACTCTAGCAAATTACGGTAAGTGGGCTTATATATAAATATCTTGAAATCCGTTTGATAATTCTGTTTTAAAGTTCAGTTCTATATGTTTGATTTCTGATATATGATTTTGAAGCACTGAAACTCCCTAGTGAACTAATGGTAGTAATATATATTCTGAACACTTCTGAATTCTGATTCTGATTCCGGCCTCACCCCTTAGAGGAGAGAACATATAGGGGACTGATATCAGTTTAGCCATGAAATTCACTAACGTGCTCAGTGCTTACTAATTGTGATTTATGTTCTGAAATCTGTGATCTCTGAATTCTGATTACTGTTCTGAAAATATAAGTTTCTGTATATTATTGTATTACTGTTTCTGTTGAAAGCGATTTCGAAAACTGGGAGTTATTCCCGCCCCTGCTTACTGAGTGACAATCATATTACTCACCCACCAAACCCATCTCAGATAAGAACAAGGAAGAAAAATTTGAAGAAGAAGAGCAGATCCAGTTCTAAGGCTGGTGAAGAAGATTATTGTTCTCAGTTTATTTTTATGTTAATTCCGCTGTATCTGTTAAGACACTGTTATGTCTGGTTTTACATTTCCGCTGTAAAACATCAGTATTCGAGTTGTAACAGACAATTAATTTATTTTGTATTATGAATAAAAGACTGATTTCTGAATTCTGTACTCTGAGGCTGGTTGTTTTCGAATGCAAATTTGAGAGCAACGCCGGTGTCAACCAACCCCCGTCCCGGGACGTGACAATCTTCCTCGCTCAAAATTTCCAAACACTATAAATTGTTGATTTGACCCGTTGGAGCTCCTTACCCGGCTCATCCATTTCAGCGTGATCACATCAGTTATAAAGGACGTAGCTCTCGCATTGAGACCGTTGAAGCGTAATAATATTTGTGAAGTCTTTTTGTATTTTATTTATGATCAATTACTTTCTTTTGAATAAATTGGGATTTAATCGGTGTACGTAAATAGATATTGACACGAATATAAAGATTTCACATATAATATATAAAACCCCGACACAGTGTCTTCACTTTGGCAGCGTACAACGTTGCATGGTCCAATATTCATGTTGGTCCATACTACATTACATCATTACACGAACAAATTAAAAGATAATTCATCCATGCAAAATTTTATTAATCATTATTCTTCACATACAAACGGCATTATTTGTGAATTAAACACTGCATATATATAGTTTCTTGGATTGGCTTAGTTGTGAGTCTCTGCTTCATTAAAGTCAGCATCCACAGCTTGCCCCGCGTAGCTGCAGCACCTGCAACCCCCACCATAGGAACCTCTACCACAGCAGCCATGGTGGCAGCGTCCACCGCCGCCACCGCCACGTCCACCTCGGCCGCCTCCTCCATATCCACCACGCCCACCTCGGCCGCCGCCTCCATATCCACCACGCCCGCCTCCTCCTCCATATCTGGCATCTCCAACTTCGGTTGCCTCGGTTCCCTCAGCTGTATCGATCAGCATAATTATTTGTAGTGCAACTTAGTTATATATGAATAATAGAACTATCCTTATATAAAGTTATTGAGTCAAAAATATATCTTAAACAGAAAAGTATGACAATTAATTTTTCATATGCGCCCAAAACCATTTTAGTCCGTCTTATTCAAAACGGATAATTATCCTGTATAGCGAATTTATATCAATTTAGGAAACTTTGGCATATATGAAGGACGTGTTTTTTTCCATTGCTGTTTTAAGAGTGTCTAAACTTCATAAAATCGGTAGATCTTTTTGTCAATCGAACGAAAATCTCGACCTAAAACATCGGATTTACCATAGAAACACATATTACATTTCAAGTTGAACAATGCTTACTTGCATCGACAGCATTGGTGGTCGTCTCAGCCATCTCTCTTGCGGCCACCTCGGAGGAAATGAGGAGAACCATGGCTACAAAAAGGCCAATAATATTTTTTTCATAGGTGGTCTAAATAGAAGATTTGTCTCACAAAATTGACCCATGAGACCGTTTCACGAGAATTTTTGTATATAAAAATTATCATTTAACCATCAAGCTTAATATTAGATATATATATATATATATATATTTATCTTATCTTATCTTCAACCATTTCAATTTCAAAAATCGATATATTTCGTTTTAAAAATTTATTTCATTTAACATTTTTTTACAAAACACACGCTTCGCGTTTGTTACTAGTTACTAAAAATTATTGGTTGTGTGCTCTCGCCGCGATCATGACCACTCGTTGTTCAACACATATAGTGTAATCTTTGTCAACTCACTCTCAAAGCCGCTTCAAGTAGTTGATGTTTTATGTCTTATCAGTCTATATAAGATATAACTATCTTCTCCAAAATATATATATAATATATAATCAATTGCTAATATCTTATATATATATATATATATTATATAATATATATATATATAAATTATCTTGGAAAATTAGTTAATTCTAAATTAATTAATATATATCTTTACGAAATTAAGATACAACATCAACATTACAAGTACAAAAAACGTTCCCCATTTCAAATTTATTTATTTGCCTAAAAATACGGTATAATTCATTCTTAAATTTGCTCCTTTCCTCCCACTTAATTTTTTTGCCATTTATTTAATCTATGTTTAGTTAATTATATTAATAAATATTTATTTATTGTTTCAAAATAAAAATATGTTTAATTTAAAGAATATAAGTTGTGTTGTGAAAAAGTAAAAATTTATGGTAAAAAGTAAAAATCTCAAACTCTCAAAATTTACCAAACTACACACTTTATAATATTTTTCTCTCTACTCAATTGTGATTTTCTTCACAAATGAGAGATCTATTTATAGGAAATCTTTACAAATAATCCAAAAATAAAATACATCATTACCTACATCATCACACACTAATTTTCAATATTTACAACTCTTATTTTCAATATTCAAATATTCAACATTCAAATATTCAATACACACGTTTTAAATATTATTTTCCAATACTCCCCCTTGTGATGATGATCATGATACGATGATGTCTTCATTACGTGTTTTTGTACTGCCTCGTTAAAAACCTTACTTGGAAAAACCCATTGGGATAAAAACCATAGTAAGGGAAAAAGAGTGCAGTCACGTAAACTCTCCCTGATGTTGACATGAACAATTCTTCACAAATTTCGTAGATTGCGCATCCCAATATTATATATGTGCTTTCTGAATATTGACGTAGGAAGTGCCTTTGTGAAGAGATCTGATGAGTTTTCACTTGATTGAATGTGACGAACATCAATACATCTATTCTTCTCAAACTCCTTGGTGAATGCGAAGAACTTAGGAGGAATATGTTTAGTTCTGTCGCTTTTTATGTATCCTTCTTTCATTTGAGCAACACATGCAGCATTATCTTCATATAGTATCACAGGCTTCTCATCAGATGATAATCCGCATGAAATTTGGATATGTTGGGTCATTGATTTTAACCATACACATTCACAACTTGCTTCATGTAGTGCAATAATCTCGGCATGATTTGATGAAGTTGTTACGAGCGTTTGTTTCTGAGAACGCCAAGATATTGCAGTGCCTCCACGAGTAAATACATATCCAGTTTGGGAACGTGCCTTGTGTGGATCAGATAAGTATCCAGCATCAGCATAACCAATTATACTTGGATTAGCATCTTTTGAATACAAAAGTCCCAAGTCTGTCGTTCCTCGTAGATAACGGAATATATGTTTAATTCTGTTCCAGTGTCTCTTTGTTGGATATGTGCTAAATCTTGCCAACAGATTCACGGCAAAAGATATATCAGGCCTTGTACAATTTGTAAGGTACATAAGGGCACCGATGGCACTTAGATATGGTACTTCTGGACCAAGAATATCTTCATCATCTTCACATGGACGGAATGGATCCTTTTCTATGTTTAATGATCTAACAACCATTGGAGTACTTAAAGGATTTGCTTTATCCATATTAAAACGTTTAAGGATCTTTTCTGTATAATTTGTCTGGTGAACAAACATTCCACATTCTTTTTGTTCAATTTGTAAACCCAGACAATACTTGGTTTTTCCAAGATCCTTCATTTCAAATTCTTCCTTCAAGTATGACACAACTTCTTGAATTTCTTTATTCGTTCCAATGATGTTTAAATAATCAACATATACAGCAATAATTACGCATCCGGATGTTGTTTTCTTAATGAAAACACAAGGGCATATTGAATTATTTACATATCCCTTTTTCATCAAGTGATCACTTAGTCGATTATACCACATTCGACCTGATTGCTTTAACCCATATAATGATCTTTGTAATTTCACAGAATAACATTCCCTGGGTTTTGAACTTTGTGCTTCAGGCATCTTAAATCCTTCAGGGATTTTCATATATATATTACTATCAAGTGATCCATATAAGTAAGCTGTAACAACATCCATAAGACGCATTTCTAAATTTTCAGATACCGCCAAGCTAATCAAATACCGAAACGTAATTGCATCCATCACAAGAGAATACGTTTCTTCATAATCAATTCCAGGCCTTTGAGAAAAACCTTGTGCAACAAGTCGAGCTTTATATCTTACTATTTCATTTTTCTCATTTCGCTTTCGAATAAAAACCCATTTGTATCCAACAGGTTTTACACCTTCAGGTGTAAGGACTATAGGTCCAAAAACATTACGTTTATTTAGCGAATTTAATTCAACCTGGATGGCATCTTTCCATTTTATCCAATCCTGCCGATTTTTACATTCACCAAAAGATTTTGGTTCATGATCTTCGTTATCATTTATGATGTCGATTGCCACATTATAAGAAAATATATCATCAATTTCATCTATATCTTTTCGGTTCCATATTTTTCCAGTATTAATATAATTGATAGAGATTTCATGATTCTCGTCAGTTTGTGGTTCTGACAGAACATTTTCATCATCATGTGTTTCTTCAGGAACACCATTCTCTATTTTGTGATCATCATGTGTTTCTTCAGAAACGTCATTCTTTATTTTGTGATCATCGTGTTTCTCTATGAATTTTCTTTTTCGAGGATTTTTATCCTTGGAACCGACTGGCCTTCCACGCTTCAGGCGTTTAATGACATCATGAGTATCTTCCATTTGTTTCTTTGGAATTTCAATTCGAGTAGGGGCATTTGCAGCATGTATATATGATTTAGTTACCCCTTTTGTGTCAGCAAATGCATCTGGTATTTGATTTGCTATTCTTTGCAAGTGTACAATTTGTTGTACATCTTTTTCACATTGTTTTGTTCTTGGATCCAGATGTAACAATGATGATACATACCATGTAATTTCCTTTTCGGTATGTTTCTGTTCTCCCCCTAACATTGGGAAGATTTCCTCGTTAAAATGACAATCAGCAAAACGTGCTGTGAACACGTCGCCTGTCTGAGGTTTAAGATATCGAATGATTGATGGACTATCATAACCGATATAAATTCCAACCTTTCTTTGAGGTCCCATTTTCTTTCGTTGCGGTGGTGCAATAGGCACATACACCATACATCCAAAAATTCTCAGATGAGAAATGTCTGGTTCTTTACCAAATGCAAGCTGCAATGGGGAGTATTTATGATATGCACTTGGTCTGATGCGAATTAATGAAGCAGCGTGTAAAATTGCATGTCCCCATATAGAAATAGGGAGCTTTGTTTTCATAATCATTGGTCTAGCAATCATTTGCAGACGTTTAATCAATGATTCAGCCAATCCATTCTGTGTATGTACATGAGCAACATGATGCTCAACAATGATTCCCATAGACATACAATAATCATTGAAAGTTTGGGAAGTAAATTCACCAGCATTATCAAGTCTAATTTTCTTGATTGTATAATCGGGAAATTGATTCCTCAATTTTATTATTTGAGCAAGTAATCTTGCAAATGCAATATTTCGAGTTGATAATAAACATACATGTGACCATCTGCTGGAGGCATCAATCAATACCATAAAGTATCTGAATGGTCCACATGGTGGATGGATTGGTCCACAAATATCACCCTGAATACGTTCAAGAAACATTGGTGATTCAGTTTGGATTTTGACTGGTGATGGTCTTATAATAAGTTTTCCAAGAGAACATGCTTTACATTGAAACTTATTATTCTGAAAGATCTTCTGGTCTTTCAGTGGATGACCATGTGTATTTTCTATAATTCTTCGCATCATTGTTGAACCAGGATGTCCCAATCGATCATGCCAATTGGTTAATATCGAAGAATTATCAACTATCATGTTTGATTCAATGAGACTTATATGTGTATAATGCAATCCAGTAGGGAGCATTGGTAGTTTTTCAATCACATATTTCTTTCCTGATTTATATGTGATAAGACACATATATTTCTCATTCCCTTCATTCATTGTTTGAGTATCATACCCATGGGAATATATATCATTAAAACTCAACAAATTTCTTTTCGATTGTGGTGAATATAAAGCATCATTGATCAAAAATTTTGTACCATTAGGTAACAAAAATTGTGCTTTACCACATCCTTTAATCAAGTCTACAGGACCTGATATTGTATTCACCGTTGTTTTTGTTGGTTTTAGTTCCAAGAAATATCTTTTATCTCGGAGGATAGTGTGCGTTGTACCACTATCGGGTATGCAAACTTCAGCTTTGCTCATAGCATTTTCCATATTTGAACTTCAAAAAAATATGCAATGAAATAAATTACTTGCAATATATATTTAAATATAACACAAATCATAATTATACAATAAAATATTATTCTATGAATACATGAAAAATAGATTATTGTACATTTATATTCTACCATTATATTGTTCATTTTCAGAGAAATCGTTGAGAAAATCTGCAGCATCAATATTGTTCATTTCTATCCCACCAACATATTGATCATTTCCAGAGAAATCATTCATAAAATCACCAGCATCAAAATGAGTTGAATCACTCAAACGGTCACTGCGTTCAGTGAAGTTGGTCTCCTTTTCTTTCCCCTTTAATGATTCTTTATAAAGTTTACAAAGGTGCTCAGGGGCTCGACAAACTTTGGACCAATGTCCTGGAGTACCACATCTGTAACAAGAACTTTCATATCTTTTTGAGTGCTTCTCATTAACACTTGTATTCTCATGATACCTTTTCTGTGGATGGTTTGGGACGTTCTTTTGAGATGAGTTATAAAAATAACTATCTTGATTATTTTCAAAACCACGGCCTTGACCACGACCACGGCCAATTCCACGTCCACGTCCACGTCCACGTCCACGTCCACGTCCACGACCTCGACCTCGACCAAAACCTTGTCTTTGAATTTGATTTTGGTTTCCAGGTTTAAATTCATTTTTACTTACAGCATTTACTTCTGGAAATGCTGTTGATCCAGTGGGTCGGGACTGATGATTTCTCATTAATAGCTCGTTGTTTTTTTCCGCCACAAGAAGACAGGCGATGAGTTCAGAATATCTCGCGAATCCACGTACTCTATATTGTTGCTGTAGAGTAATATTTGATGCATGAAACGTGGAAAATGTTTTTTCAAGCATCTCAGATTCTGTGACCTCATGTCCAAAAAATTTTAATTGCGAGATTATTCTATACATCGCCGAATTGTAATCACTGACTTTTTTAAAGTCTTGGAATCTCAATGTATTCCATTCATCCCGGGCGATCGTAATTATAACTTCTCTTATATGTTCGAATCTTTCTTTTAATCCCTTCCACAAAGCCATGGGATTTTTTTCAGTCAGATATTCACATTTCAATCCATCGTCGAGATGTCGACGCAAAAATATCATGGCTCTTGCCTTTTCTTGTGACGTGCATATGCCATTTTCTTTAATGGTCTCGCTTAGACCCAATGACTCAAGATGCATTTCTACATCTAGAGTCCATGGCATATAATTCTTTCCCGTGATGTCGAGCGCAACAAATTCGAGCTTTGTTAAATTTGACATGGTGGTACTAAAAAAAATTACGATGCATTTTATTAGTTAATGAATATTGCAATACAAAGTAATGGATAAACAACAAGTAAAAGCATTTGTAAAAATAAAGAAAACACAGGAGGAGGATATTCTCCGATAAATAAAAGACTCGTGAGTATGATAACCAAAATAAATAAAAATAACCTTAAGAAAGCCATCTTCTTTTTTCTTCGAAAAATTTGATGATGAATAATTTTTAGAGAAGAAGAGAAAGTTGGAGTGATGGAATGTGTTTGTGAGATCATATTTATAGGGCAAAAACTAGCCGTTTTTTTACCATTTATGACCGTTGGGGTACAAAAAAAATAAAGGTATGTATTTGTATAATTTTATGGTAATAATATGATATATATAATATTAGACATGTTTAAATAATTATGTATATCATATCATAATATTATAATAAGTGTCATAATTTATTTTGTTTAAAAACCTTATAGGCTTTTATACTTGTCGTATCCCTTACCGGGAGTGTGGGATGTCGTCTTAACATCCTCCCAGGATTTATAACAAGTTTATGAAAAATATATTTTTATTATTTCTAATAATAACATTATATTGTATATTAAATAAATACACAATAAATAAATAACAGTAAAATAAATATAATTATTTTTGTTACATTTTTCTTCTGTTTGGAGCTTGGAAAAGTATGTAGGACTTTTAGAGCTTCGTGCTGATAACGTGTTGTGAAAAAGTAAAAATTTATGGTAAAAAGTAAAAATCTCAAACTCTCAAAATTTACCAAACTACACACTTTATAATATTTTTCTCTCTACTCAATTGTGATTTTCTTCACAAATGAGAGATCTATTTATAGGAAATCTTTACAAATAATCCAAAAATAAAATACATCATTACCTACATCATCACACACTAATTTTCAATATTTACAACTCTTATTTTCAACATTCAAATATTCAACATTCAAATATTCAATACACACATTTTAAATATTATTTTCCAATAAGTTGCTTGTTTGTTCATATTTAGTCCCATTTTTTCTGGAATTTTTAATTTCAGTAGAATATGTTAGTAATATTCTATGTCAAGTTGAAGTCATATCAATAATATTCAAACGTGCTATGTCAACGTTCCAACGAAATCAAACAAACCACGAAAAAAGATATTGCGGTAAAGACCAAATGGGAGAAAATGTTCAGTTTCCATTGGAAAAAAGTGTATATATGACAAAATGTATGGCCTCATGCATGACGAAAGAAAGAACTTATGGCGTTTAGATCTTTTTTCATCCATTTTTTTTATATATGTGCAAAAGAAAAAACTTGTGTGAGACGGTCTCACGGGTCGTATTTTGTGAGACAGATCTCTTATTTGGGTTATTCATCAAAAAATATTACTTTTTATGCTAAGAGTATTAATTTCGTTGACTCGTCTCAAAGATAAAGATTCGTGAGACCGTCTTACAAGAAACTTACTCTTTTTTTAAATATCCGTACAAATCTATATAAATATAATTTTGGTGGAGACAAAAAATCCACGAAATTAAAACATTATGGGACCAAATATTGAACCACCATTGAAATTATTGTCCCATATTTCACAAACGTTGAATACAGAAATAAAAAAATGCATCTTATCCATGTTAGGGTCGAACATTTTTAATCTATATTATCTTTACCACATCCATCTCTTTACAAGATTGTTTTTAATTTTTTAAAACTGTTTTTGATTTGATTATTTAATCTTTCTCTTGTATAGTATTAGCGACTTTTCGCACACGTTGTATTTATATAGGTGATATTTTTTTATTAATTTTTATTTAACAATTTTTTATATTAAGAATGATATAATCATTTCAAAATTCAGAAGTTTGAAAAAGATTTAACAAATATTTTAGTAGTTTTTAAAATTTTAGAAAGTGGATATCATATTGATAACAGAATACACACATTTACTAAAATATATTTTTATGATATTTTTTATTTAAAAAATAAAGTAATTTTATAATTTTGGATGGGTATTGTAGTTATTTTAAAAATTTACAATAACATTAAAGTTAGTTACTTATGAGTATGAAACTTAGTAATATAGTATAAAATATAATATAGATATTATCGATGTTTTCATAACCGGACTGGTAATCGAAACGATTTAACTCAAGAAAACGGTCCAATTCGATCTAACCAGTTTAACTAGATGGTCGGACCAAAATACTGTTTCATCATATAGATATTAATGTAATACAATGAATAATATTTTTTAATTTAAAACATAAAAGATGTATATAAATAAACAAAATATTTCGTATTTACCGAAGTTTAAAAACTAAATAACTATATACATATATTCAAAATACCAATTACAATTATATATATACTTAAAACAAAAATCATAGATTAAATAAACTATAATACTACTAAAATTATATTTTTAACGAAGTCTAAAATTCAAATAATCATGGATATATAACTAAATATTAAATTTAAGGATTTTAAAAATAAAAAATTTACATTTTCAACAAAAAAATCAAAAACCGGTCTGATCTGTCAAATGTTTTGTAGGCAATGTCCGGATTGGACATGTGATCGGTTTCCGATCGAACCGATTGGTCCATTTTGAAAACAATGAATAATATAGATAAAACATGAGACTTTTAGAGTAACTATTTTTGGAGTTTTGTGAACAATTTAAATACAAAAATACCCTTATTAAACTACAAAAATGATCAATTTCTGATTCAATAAAAATATAAAAACTATTTTAGTAAATTTTGACTTGTAGAACTAACATATCTTACCTACTTTAACAAAATATACATATATATATTTATCTATATTTGTAATTTTTTAAAGACCATATAAAAATTATAATTTTGAAAATAACAAAAATTGTTATTTTTAGATAATTATTCCACTAAAAGTTTGAAGGAGACTGATATGGTCGTCTAAAAATATATATATGCTTCTTCGTTGAATATTTCGACGTTGTGAACACTAAATATATATTATATAGTATTATTGACATATACGCATGCAAATACAATAATTTTTTTGTGCATAATTCATAATTTCGGTGTTATATTCAAATTTAAAATAAAATATAAATTATTACGATCTTGTTTTTTTTTTTTATAATAATTTTTAGACGTGAAAGATGATATGATTGTTGAACTCGGATAAGATTGAGAAAATTTCGCTTGTTGATGAACTTGGGATAATATAATAGACCATTTCTTCAATGTCAAATATCTTTTCTGTTTGTACTATCATAATGTTTTTTTTTCCAATTTTTGTCTAACCACATATTTGATATTTAGATTTCATTTCAAAGACTTATATGTAATTTCAATATTTATTTGCCACTTTTTTCTCAACTAGCTCCATCATTTTAGATACAAAAAAGATTAACTAAATGAAGTATTTAAAAATATTTATTTTATAAAAATATAAATAAATCAGTTATTTGAAAAAATAAAAATATATCAATCATAAAATACACATAATATTAATATATGTATGCTAATATTAAAACAAGTATGAGACATTTATTTGTATTTGTAATAACAATTGAATTTTACAAAAAAATGTCCCTACATTTGAGTTAAGATTGCATAAATGAGAGTAATACTGAGATGAATAATCTGCTAACGTTGCACGGCTTGATCTGCTTGGCTATGTGGGACGTAAAAGAGTGACTTCAGATCTTAACGGGTAATACTATCTCTGCTGTGGACATGACCGACGGTAGAAAAATAGTAAGACTGATCTATAAGGATACAAGACAACACCAGCAGATAGACCCGACACATTTGCACCCAAGTAAGTTTATGTTGCTCTGCCATAAGCATAATGAAATAAAGTTGCGCCCTGAATAACAACTATAACTTTTAGCCTACTGGTAAGCGTTTGATCTTAACAATCCGTATCTGAGCAAGATCACGAGTTCAAGTGTGAGAACCCGAAGTTCTAGCAGTAGTTAGCATTTTGCAGTAGCTAGCAATATTCAACAATAATGCAAAAATTCCAGCAGAAACTAACAATTCTAGCAGAAACTAACAATTCCAGCAGAAACTAATATTTTAGAAGCTGGTATTTTTCCAGCAGATAGAATCCAGCAGCAGAAGAGTTCAATAACGCGAGATTCCAGCAGACAGCTACTGATTCTGCTTATGAGTTGTAACTGAAGCATTTAGCATGGAATAAAGGCTATTAATGGCAATTAATGGCAGATTATGACAATTAATTGGGAGGCTAACAGTCAGAATTTTACCTATAAATAACACCCTCAAATATATGAATTGGTGTTACACAAATCTTGAGTTATCATTTGAAGTTCGAGCTAAGAGAGTGCCTTTTTTCGAGCAGTAAAATCCAGTAGCGAGAGCGAGCAGATTCCAGACTTCAACCGAAACTTTCTAACAAATTACGGTAAATGGACTTATGTATAAATATCTTGAAACCAGTTTGATAATTTCTGTTTTGAAGCAAAGTATATGTATTTCTGATTTCTAATCTCTGATTTTTTAAGCACTGAAACCTATGAACTAATGGTAGTAACATATATTCTGAAAATTCATGATTACTGAGTTCTGATTACTGAATTACTGGCCTCACCCCTTAGAAGAGAGAATATATAGGGGACTGATATCATTTTAGCCATGAAATTCACAAACGTGCTCAGTGCTTACTTGCTAAATTTTAAGTTCTGAAACTTATTATTTTTGAATACCGATTCCTGTTCTGAAAGTAAGAGTTTCTGTATATTATTTGTATTACTGTTTCTGTTGAAAGTGGTTTTGAAAACTGAGAATTATTCCCGCCCCCGCTTATTGAGTGATGACCAAATCACTCACTCACCAAACCCATCTCAGATAAGAACAAGGAAGAAATGTTAGAAGAAGAAGAGTAAAATCAGTTTTGGGGCTAGTGAAGAAGACTCTTGTTTCTCAGTTCTAATTTATGTTTTTCCGCTGCATCTGTTAAGACATAACTGGTTTTTACATTTCCGCTGTAAAACATTAGTTATTTGAGTTTGTATCAGATAATGAAATGTTCAGTATTATGAATAAAAAGACTGGTTTCTGAATTTTGTACTTCTGAGGCTTGTTGTTATCTAATGAAAATTTGAGAGCAACGCCGGTTTCGACCAACCCTGTCCCTAGGGCGTGACATCAACTAGGATGAATGATCTTCTAGGAAGTTCACGTGCGTAAAACAGTTGAGGTTGCGCCGCTTGATCTGGTTGGCTATGTGGGTCGTAAAAAAAATAACACAAGATCTTAACGGGTAATATTGTCTCTAATGAGAACATGTGCGACGGTAAATAAAATGTAAGACTAATCTATAATGGATATGAGACAACAATAGCAGATAGACACGCAATTTCTCGGACTCATAGGCCTAACAAACCCATCCATTAGCACCCAAATAGGTGTATTATGTGTTGCGACAAATATAAATAAATAAAGTTGTGTCTTGACTAACAGTTACAACTTTTGGCTTAATGATAAACACTTGATCCTACCAAATTTTAAAATTATTCTTTCTCATTCAATGAAATGCAAAAACACATTTATGTTATGTTTGAATTCATAGATTACAACGCAAGACATGTCTCTCTACATGGCCTTATTTTTTTCCTTTACTTTGTTGTTGAGTCTAAATCGACTAAAAATGCCACTAAAGTGTACCAACTCTGTATGATTTAGTGGCATGCGTACATACACAAGCTTATGTTCTTTCAATATTTTTCGTCATATAAATTTATAAATTACAATTTATATATTGTTTGATATATTCCTGTTTTATGGAAATATCAACTAAGGGTAGTATATCATACCATATTGTATCGAAGAGTAGGTTTTTTGTGAGACGGTTTCACGAATATTTATATGTGAGACGGGTCAACCCTACCGATATTCACAATAAAAAGTAATACTCTTAGCATAAAAAGTAATATTTTTTCAAAGATGACCCAAATAAGAGATTTGTTTAACAAAATACGACCCGTGAGACCGTCTCACAAAAGTTTTTTGCTTCGGTATATAATTAACACAGTGATTACACCGAGACTTCGGTATGATATCGATATATACTATTTTATACTGAAAAATTATCTTATATATTTTTTTAAAATTTTAACTTTATGTTTAAAATTACTTAGTTTTTTTTTTTTTTTTTTCTGTTTATGCTGGGACATTATATCTATACTTCTTTAAACTAAATATATTAACTATAAAGTCACTTAGTTGTTTATATATGTTTAAAATATCTGATTTTGATATGGTTGCTTACTTATTTTCATTTGGGTCCAAAAAAACTAAAATTTATTCATTTTGGATTTAAAGACAAAAGGAAAAGTAATGATATAATATATATGATAGCTAGTAAAACTATTATTTGACAATTAGATAAAATAACATCAGTATGTAATTTTGATTCAAAAAATAGAAAAAAAGGGGATAATTTTCATCTATTTTAATTTAATTCCTCTGTTTGAATCGATATCGAAAAGGTTTTGAGAAACAATTCTTGTTTGGTCGCTTTTTTAGCTGTACGTATGTAGTTTATAAATGTCACGCCCTGAGACCGGGTTATGACACCGGCGTTGTTTAACAACCACACGATCGAAAAACAACTAGCCTCGTAGTACATCATAAATCGAAACCAGTTTATTATCATAAATTTCCCAAAAGTTCACTGTCTTTACAACTCAAAAGAAATAGAAACATGCGGAAGCGTAAATACACGATACTGAAATCATAAGACAGAATAATCGACGGGTCCCGAATTAGACTGCTTCATCACCATCCCCAAAAGTAGTCTTGCTCCTCATCCTCAATTTGATTCTCATTCTTATCTGGGTGGGAAAGTAAGGGGTGAGTATTTTGGAGAAATACTCAGTAAATGGGGGCCGATCGCGCATGACCATTATCGAGGATATACATATGAATAAATTATCAAAATTTCAATATTAAGCATGTTGAATCAAATACTAACACAAATACGAATATAGCACTGAAAATCATCTCATTTTCTAGGGTTTTTTACTGATCAGTCCCCTATATGTTACTCCTCTAAGGGGCGAGGCCAAATGAACGGTTATTATAACCCACCGCATCAGGGCCTAAACAAAGTATATCAAAGTTCGGAATTTCCTTTACCATTTCTAAATCGAGTCATTACAATGCGTTTCAAAAAAAATTCAAACATGCTTTCACATATTTAACTGATATCGAACAAAGAACAATTCAAGGGATTTCAATACCAAATGAAAATGAATATATCACGCCGACCGAATTTTCAAAGTCATGTTTAATTTATTTTCGAAACATATTATGCCCACTTAAAAAGAAATAAGTGTGCCAAATAAAATAGTATCAAGAACCCACTTACAAAGAAAGATATGTAGCAAAAGCCCACTTACTGTATTCTGACTGCTCAAGGAAACGTAAACGTGAACGGTGAGATTGCGGCAGAGCTTTGTTACTAGAGGGCGAAGAGCTTTGAGAATACGGTGCTGCTAGAGAGGATTTCGAGAATTTGGATGTGCAAGTTTCGAATGAGGAGTCTTCCTTTTTATAGGCACGAATAATCTGCTACAAGGTAAGCTCTGAAGTCGCTCCACGAATGACGCTGCGTTGATGGCTCCACGAATGACGCTGATGGCTTAATCAATGGGTGATTGCACTAACCTTTCCCGGATGAATGTGACCACTTTTTGGTTCAAGGTGCTCACTCGAGATTTATGCTGAAATGGAGTGATTTTGGCTGTATGAGTTCCTCCACAATTGGTGCACTTCCATAGTGCATGGTCTTCACATTCTCCCCTCCTTAATGTAAGTTTCGTCCTCGAAACTTGGATTATCTTGTCCTTCGAAAAGGTAAGGGTAATGGTTTCTCATTTTCTCTTCGAGTTCCCAAGTGGCTTCTCTTTCGGTGTGATTGGACCATTGTACTTTGACGTATGGAATCGTTCGTCGTCTTAGCACTTGGTCTTTGGCATCCACAATTCTGATCGGGACTTCCTTATAAGTAAGGCCTTCATTCAAGTCTCCCTCGATTAGGAGTGGTTCAGCTTCGAGGATGTGGCTTGGATCCGAAACATATCTTCTTAGTTGTGACACATGGAAAACATTATGGATTCTAGACATACTCGGTGGGAGTGCCAATCTGTATGCAAGTGTACCCACTTTCCCTAGAATTTCAAAAGGTCCAACATATCTAGGGTTCAGTTTCCCGGGTTTGTTGAATCGAACCACACCTTTCATTGGTGATACTTTCAAGTATGCTTTATCTCCCGCTATGAATTCCACTGGTCTTCTTTTCAAATTAGCCCAAATTTTCTGTCGGTCTTGTGTCACTTTAAGTCTCTCCTTGATTATAGTGATTTTATCCACTGTTTTTTGGATCAATTCGGGTCCAGTGATGGCCTTTTCTCCTACTTCATCCCAATATAGTGGTGACCGACATTTTCGCCCATACAGAGCTTCATACGGCGCCATTCCGATGCTGCTGTGAAAACTGTTATTGTAAGCAAACTCAATCAAAGGCAAATGTTCACTCCAATTACCGCTAAAGTCTAGGGCACACGCTCTCAGCATGTCTTCTAAAGTTTGAATTGTCCTCTCTGTTTGACCATCGGTCTGAGGGTGGTAGGCCGTACTGAGGGTGACCTTAGTTCCCATGGCTTGTTGAAAACTCTTCCAAAAACGAGATACAAACCTCGGGTCTCTGTCTGACAAGATGCTGGCTGGAACCCCATGTAATCGTACGATGTTATTCATGTACAATGTGGCCAGCTTGTCCAAATTATAGTTCATGCGGACTGGTAAGAAATGCACAGATTTTGTGAGTCTATCTACGATTACCCAGATGCCATCATGGCTTTGTCTAGACTTTGGTAACCCAACCACAAAGTCCATGGAGATATGTTCCCATTTCCATTCTGGAATTTCTAGAGGTTGAAGAAGTCCTCCAGGTCTTTGGTGCTCTGCTTTGACCTGTTGGCACACAAGACATTTGGAAACAAATATCGCAACATCCTTTTTCATTCCACTCCACCAGAAATTCTTCTTTAAGTCTCTGTACATCTTGGTACTGCCAGGATGGACTGAAAATTTCGACTTATGTGCTTCTGACATTACTTCTTGTCGAAGGTTATCTATGTCTGGTACACACAATCGTCCTTTCATCCAAAGGACTCCTTTGTCGTCGATCTGAGTATCTTGAGACTTTGCTTCCTTAGCTTGTTCCTTAAGTTTTACTAGAACCGGGTCTCGATCCTGGTTCAACTTGACGATTTCTCGCAGACATGGTTGAGCGGAGAGTGCAGCTATGGTAACCTTACTCATATTCCTCCGACTCAAAGCATCAGCTACTTTGTTTGCCTTACCTGGATGGTAGCTTATGGTCAAGTCATAATCCTTCAACAGCTCAATCCATCGCCTTTGTCTCATATTTAATTCCTTTTGGGTGAACAAGTATTTGAGGCTCTGGTGGTCCGTGAAGATTTCGCACTTGGAGCCATAGAGATAATGTCTCCATATCTTCAAAGCAAAGACGACTGCTGCCAGTTCGAGGTCGTGAGTGGGATAATTTCGTTCATGCGGCTTCAACTGCCTTGATGCATAGGCAATCACTCTTCCTTCTTGCATGAGTACACATCCCAACCCTTCCTTTGATGCGTCACTGTAGATGGTGAAATCCTTATCTTCAGTGGGCAAGACTAACACTGGTGTAGACGCGAGCTTTTCTTTCAATGTCTGAAAACTTTTCTCGCAGTTGTCATCCCAAATGAATTTAGAATTCTTTTGAGTAAGCCTTGTTAATGGTACGGCTATGGAAGAGAATCCTTCAACAAATTTCCTGTAATAGCCTGCCAATCCAAGAAAGCTTCTAATGTCTGTGGCGTTTCTCGGTTTCGACCAATCTAGAATTGACTCCACTTTCTTTGGATCCACTGATACTCCTGCTTCCGATATCACATGCCCTAAAAAGGATACACTGTTTAGCCAGAATTCGCATTTCTTGAACTTGGCATAGAGTTCTTTCTCCCTTAAGGTTTGTAGAGTGAGGCGGAGATGCTCTTCGTGATCTTCTTTGCTAGGAGAGTAGACAAGTATGTCATCAATGAATACCACTATGAACCGATCCAGGAACGGCTTGAATACTCTGTTCATTAGGTCCATAAAGGCTGCTGGTGCGTTTGTCAGACCAAAAGGCATCACCGTGAATTCGTAGTGTCCATACCTTGTCCGAAAGGCCGTCTTTGGGATGTCTTCAGCCCTGACCTTCAATTGGTGGTAGCCCGTTCTCAAATCCAATTTGGAAAATATTGTGGCTCCCTTAAGCTGATCGAACAGGTCATCTATTCTCGGAAGAGGGTACTTGTTCTTGATAGTGATCTTATTCAATTCCCTATAGTCAATGCACAGTCTCATGCTCCCATCTTTCTTCTTGACAAAAAGTACTGGAGCTCCCCATGGAGACGCACTTGGTCGAATCTGCTTTTTGTCTAGCAATTCTTGAAGTTGTTCCTTTAGCTCCTTAAGTTCAGCTGGTGCCATTCTGTACGGTGCCTTGGAGATGGGTGCCGCTTCGGGCACTAAATTGATTTCGAACTCAATTTCTCGATCCGGGACTGTCCCTGGTAGTTCCTCTGGAAAGACGTCTGGGAAATCTCGCACGATAGGGATGTCCCCCGGTTTAAGTTCAATTTCTTCCTTTACTGCGTTAACCGTTGCTAGATAGATATCCGCTCCAGATTTCATGGCTTTCCATGCTTGGGATGCGGAAAGAAGTGACTTCCGTTCCTTGGATTTGCCATGATACACGACCTCTTTTTGGTTCGGGGTTCGGAGCCTAACACTCTTTCCCTTGCAGTCTACCATCGCATTGTTTCTTGCTAACCAATCCATTCCTAAGATGATATCGAACTCCACCATGTTCAGTTGTATCAATTCTGCTTGGAATAGGTGCTCATTGATACAGATTTAACACTTTCGGTGCACTCTATGTGTTTCGACTGTCTTACTAGTAGGAGTCGCTACTCTAAATGGTTCAACTAGTAATTCAGGCGTAAGCCCTAGTTTCTTAGTGAACCTCTTAGATATAAATGAATGAGTAGCACCACTATCAAATAACACATAAGTTGGCATTTCATTGACAAAAATGGTACCTGCCACGACATCGTTTGCATCATCTGCTTCTTTTTGGGTTATTGCAAACACACGAGCGTTGGGCTTATTCTCCCTTGGCTTGTTGAGGTTAGCATCAGCATTAGGCTTGGTACTTCTCTTCAATGGCTCGGGGCAGTTAGCAATTCGATGCCCTAATTTCCCACAATTGAAACATGCTCCCGTCTGTCGGTGGCATTCTCCAGAATGACGATTATTACATTTGGGGCACATCTTTGGTTCTTGGTAAGTTGGGTGGGACGAAGCACCTTTGAAGGGTCCACTGGACTGATTCGGTCTCTTGAATGGTGGCTTCCCTTGAGATGACTGTCCAGTAAGAGGTCGCTTATTCTTGTTCTCGTTCTCCCGACGCTTGATATCCGTCTCAGCTCTTATCGCTGCTCCCATTAAATCAGCAAAGCTTGTAGGTTGGTAAACTGCTAAGGATGACTGGATACGGCTGATCAAACCCTTCTTGTATCTGTGCATCTTTAGAACTTCATCTGCCATGATTGTCAGGTCATAAGTTCCAAGGTCATTGAATTGGGAGGTGTAATCTACCACTGACATGTCTAGAGTTTGCGAGAAGTTCTCAAACTCGCTCAGTTTCTGAAGTCTGACTTCTGCTGAGAAATACTGTTTGAGAAAGACATCTCTGAATTGTTGCCAAGTGATTGCTCCGGCGGCTGTCAGGGTAGGTGAGACGGTTTCCCACCACTTGCTTGCCTTATCCTCCAGGAATGGCACTATCACCTCTACCTTAAGTGCCTCAGGTATCTCTAGCAGTCGCAGTTGGGTTTCCACGCTTTTCAACCAACTTTGGCTACTCTCAGGGTCGGCGTCTCCCTTGAACACTGGGCAACGGTTCTTACGAAGGGACTCATAATGATACTTGATCCCATTCTGTGCCGGTGGTGGTTGTGGCTGCTGATTACCGTTACCATTGGGGTTTCCCAAACCCTGGATAGTTGTTGCCACTATGGTGGCTATAGCCATTAAATCTACTTGGCTCAGGCCCACTCTAGGAGGTGGATTGCTGTCAGCATTCGGATCTTCCTCATTGTTGTTGCGGTTGTTAACGTTTGCGTATCGCGGGTTGCGATTGTTTCGGGGAGGTCTTCCGGCCATCTCCTACAAGCGTACAAGTTTCTAAGATATTTGTTGTACAAACTGATAGAATTCATTGAATAATTTGTGCGAAAATAAATTGACGCCAACAAGTAATAACAACTTTTATTGATTTCTCAAATAAACATAAACAACTGAATGGGGATTTACTGGAATAGCAACAACGGAAATAAACTAAAAATGGTTCACTAAAATATTCTAATCTGCTATCTCTCCATTCCCCACGGCTACGTCAGGTGGGGCTTCTTCCTCCTCGGAATCCTCCTCCGGCACATCCGGGTCTAAAAACTCTGCCAGCTGCATCTGCAGGTCTTGATTCTCCGATTCTAATTCAGCAATCTGTTCCCTATGAGTCAGAATCTTCCCTAACGCGTTGTCCAACTCATTCTTTGCACGCGCGCAGTTTGCTTGATCCTTCTGGATGAGTGCCTTTTCTCTTGCCTTCCTTTCGTCTATCTCCTTTGATAGCCTTTGGTTATTTTCTGACAATTGCATGACCACCTTCCAGGACTCTTCCATTCTCTCCTTATCTCTTACCCGTGCGTGACGAGCTTCAGCCAATTCTACGGTACGTCGGTCCAATTCATCCATAGTTTGTTTGGTTTGGCCCCTCGTCAGTTGTAATGACTCTCGCAGTTCGCCGTTATCTTCATTAACGAGTTGGAACATCTCATATACCTGATCGATCCTCTTTTCTGCTGCCAATAGCTTGGTAGTCAGATCCTCCACTTGCTTCCTCCTCTCTAGATTGCTAGCTCTCAGCCTCCTAACCGTCCTATCGTGGCGTGCTAGAGCCAAATCATCTAAACGTATAGGAGACTGAGCGCGCGGGCGAGGTCGGGGACTGTCTAGTTGGAACGTCTCTCTATGAGTAATCGAAGCTACACTCTTACGGGCAGTTAAACGTATGCGAGCCATTTCCTGGAAAAAGAAAAATGCTCAGAATATCAAAAATAGGCCAGAATAAAATATCAGAGTCATATAGAGTCAAATAAAGGAAAATAAATAAAACTTTTCGAAAATTTCCAAAAATGGAAAGTTTCGGGATAGACATATGGATTCGAAGCACATGTCGAGAGGATTCCAGAACAGTTGACGGAATCGAATTCGGAGTTTCCTACGAAAAGTTATAGGAGTTACAAAACTTTCCTAAAACGGCAAAATCGAGGTTTCGGAGGCCTAAACGAAGGAATTTCGCGATTTCGCGCTGTAGCTCTCGATTAAGGTCGGGAGTCTTGATCGTTGGGCCGTTTCGGAGGGGATAGCATTTGCCGATTTATAAAATTCCGCCGAATTTTTTTTTTTTTTGACAATTTCCTTCCCGAACCGGATTATGAACCTGGCGGCTCTGATACCACTTAAATGTCACGCCCCGAGACCGGGTTATGACACCGGCGTTGTTTAACAACCACACGATCGAAAAAACAACTAGCCTCGTAGTACATCATAAACCGAAACCAGTTTATTATCATAAATTTCCCAAAAGTTCACTCTCTTTACAACTCAAAAGAAATAGAAACATGCGGAAGCGTAAATACACGATACTGAAATCATAAGACAGAATAATCGACGGGTCCCGAATTAGACTGCTTCATCACCATCCCCAAAAGTAGTCTTGCTCCTCATCCTCAATTTGATTCTCATTCTTATCTGGGTGGGAAAGTAAGGGGTGAGTATTTTGGAGAAATACTCAGTAATGGGGGCCGATCGCGCATGACCATTATCGAGGATATACATATGAATAAATTATCAAAATTTCAATATTAAGCATGTTGAATCAAATACTAACACAAATACGAATATAGCACTGAAATCATCTCATTTTCTAGGGTTTTTTACTGATCAGTCCCCCTATATGTTACTCCTCTAAGGGGCGAGGCCAAATGAACGGTTATTATAACCCACCGCATCAGGGCCTAAACAAAGTATATCAAAGTTCGGAATTTCCTTTACCATTTCTAAATCGAGTCATTACAATGCGTTTCAAAAAAATTCAAACATGCTTTCACATATTTAACTGATATCCGAACAAAGAACAATTCAAGGGATTTCAATACCAAATGAAAATGAAATATATCACGCCGACCGAAATTTCAAAGTCATGTTTAATTTATTTCGAAACATTATTATGCCCATTAAAAAGAAATAAGTGTGCCAAATAAATAGTATCAAGAACCCACTTACAAAGAAAGATATGTAGCAAAAGCCCACTTACTGCTATCTGACTGCTCAAGGAAACGTAACGTGAACGTGAGATTGCGGCAAAAAGAGCTTTGTTACTAGAGGGGAAGAGCTTCGAGAATACGGTGTGCGGTTAGAGGAGGATTCGAGAATTTGGATGTGCAAGTTTACGAATAGGAGCCTTCCTTTTTATAGGCACAATAATCTGCACAAGGTACAGCTCTGAAGTCGCTCCAACGAAGACGCTGCGTTGATGGCTCCACGAATGACGCTGATGGCTTAATCAATGGGTGATTGCACTAACCTTTCCCGGATGAATGTGGCCACTTTTTGTTCAAGATGCTCGCTCGAGATTTATGCTGAAATGGAGTGATTTTGGCTGTATGAGTTCCTCCACAATTTATGCACTTCCATAGTGGCATGGTCTTCACATAAAAATCTCATCATCATCTGCAAAGCGGCCTGAACAGAAAGAGGAAGATAAATTGGTTCCTCAGTGTAGTTGCAGAGCTCATGCATGAAATGAATTATATATGTAAATTCATTTTAATAAAGGGTATTTCGAATTTCTTTACATATGTATTTCCTTGTTTTAATTTTACAGCCTTGAGTTTGGATTGGCGATGCATGTTTGGATTCTGTGATTCAAAGAGATGACAACAAAGAAAAATTTTGAAGCACCATGTTCGTATAATTTCTTGTGAACTCTGGTTTCACCGCAGTGCTTACAAGTCACGTTGATGGTGAATCAATTTAAATCTTGTTTGCTATTTGTACTTCAGTTTTCTTCGAGATGATATCATCGTTATTTATAATTAAGATCGAGGTTTTAATGCTGATATAAACCATAGCTGTGTGTGTGTGTATATATATGTATATGTATATATATATATGACATGTTCTGAAATATACCAAATAAAAACATGATCCACATATATAAACCACAACACAGTGTCTTAACTTTGGTTGTGCAAAAGGTTGCACAGTCCAATTATGTACTTCCACAGAATATTACCATTACATGAACAGATTACAAGATAATTCATCCATGCAATTCTTTTATTCATCATTCTTCACATATAAACTGCATTATTTGAGAATATCTTGGGCTGGCTTTGTTAATTTAGTTTTGAGTTTCGTCTTCAACAAAGTCAGGATCCACAGCTTGCCCGGCGTAGCTGCAGCACCTGCAACCCCCACCGTATCTACCTCCGCCGCAGCAGCCATAGCGGCAGCGTCCACCTCGGCCGCCTCCATATCCACCGCGACCACCGCCTCCATATCCACCTCGGCCGCCACGGCCGCCTCCATACCCACCTCGTCCTCCTCCGTATCCACCTCGGCGCGTCCATATCCACCTCCATATTGATCTCCAACTTCAGTTTCCTCCGTTTCCTGGCCTGTATAAATTACCATGATTAGTCCGTAATTCACTACAAGAATTAATAATGACTCTGGATTTTTTATTGGTAGTGTAATTTAATTGTGAATTGGTACGAATGGAACTCATCCATATAAACACGACATAAAATAATTTTCATGCATCTCTTAATCGCAAAATTTGTTAATATTCATACATGTAAACAGGACATAAACTAATGCTGTCCTAAAACAAATGAGGGTTTACAATATATTTTTCATTCCCTAGTATATTTTTCGATGTGTCAAAATGGTTCTTGATTTATGAACTTTAGATACTTTTGGTTCTCAAACAGATACCCAATTTCGAAAAAGAAATTGTGCAGATTCATCTTTACCTGAATGATAAAAAAACACCTAAAATTCGTAAACCGTAATGCTTAGTTGTCTATATTCGTAGTCGATAAAATGCTTACTTGCTTCAACAGAGTTGGTGGTCTCGGCCAACTCTCTCGCGGCCACCTCAGAGGAAATGAGGAGAGCCATGGCTACCAAAAAGCCAAGAAAGACAAGTGCTTTGTAACCCATATCGAATTTTGATGTATTTGTTTTGGTTTGGGATGGGATTATATGGTGAATATGTCTCCTATTTATAGACATGTGAGGCACAAGATTTTTGGGTATAATTGTAAAAATATTAGATTTTATGAGATGTGG